>NW_010202401.1:38095-38397 GCF_000695765.1 Mesitornis unicolor
CACTTTCCCCACGAATGATGCTTTGCAAGGGTTTTCTTGCATGTATTGTCAGTTTATCTTAACCCCATTGTAAAACTTTTAAAAATGTCCAAAGAAACCAAATTCTGTGTACCACATTTAAACTGAACACATTTGGTATGTCCACAAACTTGGATTAATGAAAGACACATATGTTATTTCTAATTGTCTCATATCTGTACTGTGCAATGGTTTACATGTAAGAATGTGTTTGAGATTCTCAATGGGCAATCCTTAAGCTGATCTCTAATGTGTTACCGAGGAGAAGAGCTCCTGAGTGGAGG
>NW_010202402.1:0-10253 GCF_000695765.1 Mesitornis unicolor
CCAGGGATGGAGGTGAGGCTGACCGGTCTGAGGCTGATCTCAGTCAGCTCCCTCAGCACCCACGGGTGCATCCCATCTGGACCAATGGATTTATGGATGTCCAGATTGCTTAATTTCTCCCTAACCCAGTCCTCATCAACCGAGGCAAACTCCTCCATTGTCCTGACTTCCTCAGGTGCACGGGGCTCCTCAGGACAGCCTCCGGCAGAGTAGACAGAAACAAAGAAGGCATTCAGTAACTCTAAATATGAGTCTTCTTTCAAACAAAATCAATCTGTGTATGACATTCTGAAGTGAATAACAAATGTTCAAGCTACATTATAAGTGCATACAAGATCAATTCAAGGATAGAGAGAAGAGGATTGCAAAAACTTTACAGTGCAATGTAGGTTTGTTTCACATGGTATTTTGTTTATATCTAAATTTGTGCATTAAGTTTGACTACACAAGAAGGAAAAAAAAGCTGCTGGGTAAACCAGGACTCTAAGGCTGATTTCAAATAGCACACATCCCGCCTTACACCCTCACATAGGCTGAGTGCTATTAATGGAAAAGGTGTGGCTGCATAGCTCTACATTACACCCATGCTAATTGCCAGCTTCTTAACAGAGGTGATTAACTTGGAGCAGAAGCTTGTGTTTAAGTATGGTACTTGGCCTTAATCTAGCTTGTGTATCTCCACACAATTTTATTGTGCTGCATAGGCATGCCCTTAATGTCATTATGTTCAAGTCTGTTATCTTTGGCCTATTATGTGCTCTGTCAAGGAAGGTAAAAGTCTCAACTTCACCATGACCAAAGTCACTATTTTGGCCCTTTAGAGGCAAAAAATCCTGTTTTCTTTTAAATCAGTCTACACACAAGCAGAGAGAAGCTGTCACTTGCTTGTAATTCCATGTGTTTTGTTCCTGGCTTAATAAATTTTAAGGAAGGGATTTTCACAGCTTGTGTGGAAGAAAATTGAAGTCACTGTGTTCCTAATGACAGCTCTTTAGGCTGTTAGGAAGTTAAAGGTAAACCTGTGGTTTCTGGATTTTAGCCTGCCTGCAGCTGGCCAGTATTTGTTACCTGTTCCTGCATTATAGGTGTGTAGGAGCACCTTCAAGGAGACAAAGAAAACTGTATTTTTTACATGTAGAAATGACAGCTGGTCTACACAGGCCAACTTAAACACCCAATTAAGAGCCTACCTTGACTATATAGTGATACAAACTAAGTCAAAGGAGATAACTGCTTTTCTAAATATAATGTATCCTCCTAGTATTAACCTCTGCTCTCTTTGTAGCCTCCAAAATAAGCTGTAAAAGGTAGATGGTGACAAATGTTTTGCTCTCTATCTGCTCATGTTACAGAACTTTATCAGATATGCCAATCTTAAAACCTAATCAGCTTCTGCATATAGAGCTAAGGTATTAATGACAAACATGAAGGATACTGAATTTTTGCTTAACTAACTTAATCCACTATTCTTTTGATGTGCTTAAAACACCTGCCTTGTAGATAAAGGCAGTGTATTCCTCATGGGGCATTTCCTAGTTTGAGACAGTGGTATTTTGGCTAAGGAAACGGAGAACTTTCTTGTTGCAAGTTTAACTGACATTGATTTACTCTGGTGTTGTGTAGCTTTTGGCATTTTTATGCATCAGTCTCCTTTCCAAGGGAGTTGGCAAGTTTGCAGACTTGCTTTTGGATGTTCTGCTGAGTATATAATAATACAGTGATGAAAGACGCTACTTATCTGAAATTACTAGGAACATATAGACAGCAAAGCGTATTCACAAAGTCATGCTGTTCTCTGATATAACACTGTCCATCATAGTGCCTTCTATACAGTCCCTTCGCTGTCTCCTTAGAGAAGCCTGTGATCTGGTCTATAAATTCTTAAGGTTCAAATATCTCTTGTAGTATCTGTAGCATTTAGCATAAGCAGGCCATTATCTCAATGCATCTCTGTAACCACTGCTTTAAAACAAGCAATTAAGAATGAAATGCCAGTTACAGAGTTATAAGGAAATTTATTATCAAGTGTATGCTTGAATAGATAATTGTATAATAATGGAGCACAGGAGCTGGGTTTAAAGGTAGAAATACTGTGAGCTGGTGTAGGATTCTTCAGTGATAAATGGGAGTCGGAGTTACTGCCATAGGGATGGCTGGATTTGTGTTTTTGATCAGGAATGCTGCATGTTCCACTTCCTCTGCCTTTGATATTGAAAAGCTTCATTAAAATCTAGCATCAGTTAAGGAGTTCTGGGAGAATGGGTAAAATTGCATATGCTAAATAATGTTTAAACACATTGCATTTAACAGTTTAACAAGTGCAGACGTGTCTACTTCCCTTCACAATGTGCAATTTCCTTGAAGCCGGAGAATGCGTATAATGGGTATTTAAGTTAGGCATGCCTCTTTGCCATTAAATTAGAATGAAATTGCCTCCTACAACTAAAATGCTACCCACGGGTGTAAAATAATATGATTTGTTTTGTAAACGGATCAAACGACCTTTATTAGATGATGGTGACTGTGGGAGAAGCAGCATTTTATTAACATTTGAGTGTGTGTATCTTCCTTTTTTTATATTTGAATCAAAGTATGCATCTGACAGCAACCAAAGGATTAGTTAAACTTTCCTCCTTTCATGTGTGTTAGGCACTGGTGACTTTTAACTGCAAAAATACCTTTTTGTCTTCCTGTTGCTGATTTGAAATATGTAGAAGCTAAAAGAATAAAGAAGTGGAAGAGCATGAAGATCAGGGAAGTTCGGTAGCTGTGTTGTCTCGTGAGGTAATTTCAGCAGTTACCTGGTGCTAAGGATTTCCCTGGGGCAAAAGCTGTGATGAAGAGGAGCACTGCCTGGGAGTGCACTCTTAGGAGTGGGCGGTGGCTCCCAGAATTTCTGCATGGTTTCTTTTAAGGGTTGCACGTTGCATTTGTGATTGTAAAGTTGTGTGCTCAGGACCAGGAATTTGATTCCCACATCCATGCCAAATTCAGATAATACACTCTGTCTCCAGTAAACTAGATACAATATTATACTAGAAATTTTTATTAGATTTCATAGAATAGAATAGAATTTCCTTTCCAAACTCTTTGGGAAAATTATACTGGGCCCTTACAAGTGAAGCAGAGAGCATGACTGGAACTGCAAATAGTCTAGTATTTTAATTCTGAGTTAGTCTGGTAACAATCCTATGGGGTGCTCTCCAGTTGATATCTGAATTACTTATCTAGAAGACTGTTTATTTCTTTCATTTCCAGGAGCTGCTTCTTTCATGAGTGCATCTCCGTTCTCCAGTTCCTTCTTTCCTGAACTTGGAGGGAATATCCCATTCCTTCATACCTCTGCAGAAACAGTGGAGACAACCCTTGCCCAGCTTCCAGTTATTTCACTTTCTATTTCTCGGTTTGCTCTCAAATTACAGTGTAGTTGTGGATAAAGACATCTGCTTAGGCCTGTAACAGGCATATAAGGCAGAGGACAGAAAAAAAGGTAGTCATAAGGCATAGGGATATGCAAAATTTGAAGTCAAGTTAATATTCTTAGCTTGAATATGGGTTCATAGGGGTTTCACAGCTCCTCAAACTGCAAAAAGGTCTTATCAGTTTAGCCAATTTGCATTTGGAAACTGGAATAAAATTTCCAAGGTTGCTATCAGCCCAGCACCCTGTACTTTCTTGTAAGGGAAAGGCAGATTGAGCCATATTGTTAATAACAACAACATCAAAGCTGGGCATTGGAGGCAACTGTGTATAATTACGGAATAAACAGGAGATTGTAATTTGGATACTTCAATTTGCAATCTTCACACTTACTCAGTGTGAATATTTACTTTTGTTGAGTAATGTTATGTAGGTTGCTGCCTTCCAGTCACTGAAAGAGAAATAAACATCGATGCAACTAGTAGTGATCTCTCTATTTGTTTCCTGGCACACTGCATTATAAAAATGAAAGAAATCCTAATACAAATATAAATAGTTGTTGCTTGATGAACACTTTTATGAACTCCTATGGTTTGCAGGAAGGACAGCTGTGGAATAGAGGTGTCTTACTGTGTTTCTACCACAGAGTTCAGTTTCACTGAACTTCAAACACTTCAAAGGTGAGAAATACCATCTCCCACAGCATTTTCCTAGAGAAGCTGGCTGGGAATGGCTTGGACAGGTTTCTCTTTGCTGGGTAAAACACCGGCTGGATGGCTGAGCACAGACAGTTGTGGAAGTAAATCCAGTTGGCAGCCAGTCACAAATGGTGTCCCCCAGGGCTCAGTTTTGGAGCCAGTCTTGTTTAACATCTTTATCAATGATCTGGATGAGGGGATTGTGTGCTCCCTCACCAAGTTTGCAGATGATACTAAGTTGGGAGGGAGTGTTGATCTGCCTGAGGGTAGGAAGGCTCTGCAGAGGGACCTGGATAGGCTGCATTGATGGACTGAGGCCAATTGCATGAGCTTCAACAAGGCCAAGTGCAGGGTCCTGCACTTGGGTCACAACAATCCCATGCAGTGCTACAGGCTTGGGGAAGAATGGCTGGAGAGCTTCTTGGCAGAGAGGGATCTGGGGGTATTGATTGACAGTAGCTGAACATGAGCCAGCAAAGTGACCAGGTGGCCAAGAAGGCCAATGGCATCCTGTCCTATATCAGAAATAGTGTGGCCAGCAGGAGCAAGGAAATTATCCTTCCCCTGTACTCAGCACTGGTGAGGCCACACCTTGAGCACTGAGTTCAATTTTGGGCCCTTCACTACAAGAAGGACATGGAGGCACTGAAGCATGTCCAGAGGAGGGCAACAAAGCTGGTGAAGGGTTTAGAGCACAACTCTTATGAGGAGCAGCTGAGGAAGCTGGGGTTCTTTAGCCTCAAGAACAGGAAACTGAGGGGAGACTTAATCACACTCTGCAGCTACCTGAAAGGAGGTTGTAGCAATGTAGAGGTTGGTCTTTTCTCCCAAGTTACAAGTTATAGGATGAGGGAAAATGGCCTCAAGTTGTGCCAGGGAAGGATTAGATTGAATATTGGGAAAAAATTATTTAATGAAATACTGGTCAGACACTGGAACAGGCTGCCTAGGGAGGTGGTGGGGTCACCATCCCTGGAGGTGTTCAAGAAGCGCATGGATGTGTCATTTCAGGACATGGTTTAGTGGGCATAGTGGTGGTGTGTTGATGGTTGGACTTGATGATCTTAGAGGTCTCTTCCAACCTTAATGATTCTGTGATTCTATGAAATGGTAACTTGTGCTTTTACTCTTCCGTCTAAGTTTGGCAACATCTCAAAGCATCAGGAGCATTTGAGTACTGAGACTGAGCTTGTGTGTCTACAGATGCAGGCTCAGATGTCCTGTGCTGCAAACACCTGGAGTCCTGTAGCAGCCATCATGTGGCCCCAGGGACTCGGGGTTTCCAGGCATTGCCAAGTTGAAGTAATCCAGTCCGCCTGGAGCTGCAACTGTTTTATTGCCAGGTTTCATACGTAATGCTTGCTTCAATCAATTATTTTTCCTTTCCGTGAAAGGTATGCAGGGTACAGCACATATTTGAAAAATAAATTTAAGACTGATGGTAAGGAAATGCGTTCTTTTAGCTTTGTTCTTTAATTGCGTTGCCACTTTAAACTTACCCTGGTAAGTACTCAGTCCCACAGTACTCAGAGGGACACAGAATTATAAAATGTTAGATAAATGTTGTTTCTTGATTTTAAGTAAACTGTCCTGCATGCTTTTAAAATCTTAATATGTGAATTTACTGTCCAGGCATGTAATCTTCATAAGCTAATACATAATAATACATAAAACACCAACATGCTACAAAGTAGCCCTCGCATTAGCAAACAGATTTCCTTTATCAGGCAATTAAAAATATGAAAATTTAGATATATCTGATTCTGTGGAGTTTATCCACATGTTTCAATCCATTGGTTCTGAGCTGCTTTCTGAAGTTCAGAGTGTTAAAAAAAAAAAAAGAAAGAAAAAAGAAGCAAACACTAAAATTAAACTGTTATACTTAATTCAGTAGATTTTTCTTGCCAGGGAGCATTACTAGATGCCCATTTTCCATCTGAATTTTAAAAAGCTTTGTTTTGAACAAAACTATGCTTTAGTAGTAAATTGAAAGTCAGCCAACTGAGTAGTTATCAAAGGGATGTGCAAGGTGTTGTTTTTGCCTTCAGACTGGTGCGTGAATAGTACTGAATTTTTCTGTTCCTTACATGAATGAGAACAGACTCAGACAAAAACAACCACAAAACAAAATCAAGACACTTTTGACTGAGAAGAACAGGATTGTGCCTTGTGTGAGAGGGGCTCATGCAGTCTGTGGGGTTGAATCCCCGATGCACACAAACAAGGACAGCAGCAAAGCCAAATGTGATGTTTCTATGCTGAGAGAACAAAGGGAGTAAATGGTGCACTCTGGAAATGCAGAGCCTACCTGTGTCTGTCCTTTCATTTCCTCTCCTCCCCTGTGCTTCCAAACATCTATACCCACCTGCACTCTGTTAATCGTTGCTTTGTTTCTGTTCGATACTTTTTGTAAATTGACAACTGTAGGAGCAGAGGCTTTTAGACACCATTGAGCTAATCAAGTTAGGGACACAGATACTGCTGTGACCAAATAGTGTGTGCGTGAAAAGACAAATGTAAAAATGCTCCTTTAAGGGTGCTCATAACGAGCTGCTGCAGTAAACTTGTGACTTGTTAAGACTCTGATAAGAAAGTGATCATTGTTTCTTGTTTTCAGCCACACCCCATGACTGAGGGTTCTGGTAGGCTCCATTTGTCACATGGCAGGAACCACTGCTTTGGGGGTCACTACTACAGATGTTTAAGTAAGCAGCTTTGAACCTGACCTGCTGCGTTGTTTTTGCTGTTGATGGCTCTTTGGTGGGAGAATTTTATTAGGGAGACTTTTAAGAAAGTAGTATCTTTCAAAGAGCATCAGCAGACTAAATTACATTTAAATCCTATGCATGTTGTTCCTTGAAAATTCAGTTAATTTGATGAAAGTGCCCTTCCTTCTGTCAGTTACCTAAACAAGCTCATTTTGTAAAGTGCGCTTATATAACACTTACAGATTCAACTTATTGGACTGTCAGGGAGCCATGAGTGAAACTACAGTTTCCTTGCCTGCAATGGCCTGATTTGTACAGAGTGATCTTAAAGACCATGTCAGCAATTTAGGGTTTATTCTCCTGTGCTTCCTTGACTGCTTCAGATGTTGCTACCTTTAAATACAAAAAGGATTAGAATTAAAAATAAAATAAAAACAGTGAGTTGCTGTCTAGGGCCTTAATCCTGGTTTGAAACAGAATATGGATCCTTCGTTTCATGACATTGCTATAATTTGTGGTATTTAGCTTATTAGTTGGCTGCGTGCAATGCAAGCGGAATGGCACTTCCAGTGCAAAACATTCCGAGATTATCTTGGTCAGTCATATACTTGATTCATTGCCACTATTATGGCTAATGATCTAGGAATTCAGGAAACACATATCAACAATAAACCAGTAGATTTTCTGTATCAGAGTTCAGTGTCCTAACTTCTCAACAAAACTACTGTCCCAGTCTAAGGCAATTGCTTTTTCACTTCATCCTTATTGAAAAAAAGAAATATACAAAGGGAAGGAGATAATGAATTTGTTTTCATAGGTTGTAACATTCTTTTCCAGTAGTGACTCTTTCAGACTACTGAAACCTGCAGACATAAATAGAAAAAAAAATAATGTAAACTAATATTGTGGTAGAGTTCTATCACAGAGTACATTGTGGTCAAGCTGATTTAAGCTTGAACTTAATTTAAAAATCAGATTTAAGCTGAGCTAGAGTTCATTGTGGTCAAGCTGATTTAAGGACAACATTTCTTGAGACTTCAAAGTTAGATTTTGAGATATTACAACTGTTTCCCACAGTAGCCCAATAACAGACAAATTATGAAACACTGAATATTGTCTTCTGTCTCTATTTTGTCCACCAGTCAAATAGCAGAGAATACAGAGGAGCTTTACAATGTGTCATCTTATCCATAGTCTTCCAACCTGGGACTGGAAAAAGCAGTTAATACCAGAGCCAAGATGGTAAGTAAGATGAAAACACAATTTCAGCATCCCCTTGGCCTGGTGTGGTTGGTTTTCTGACTGCAAGTTTTGATATTTCCTGGAGGTGAGGAAACAGTCTTGGCAGTAGATAACTTATGGCTTGTTTGGGGCTTGCAGATCCAAATCTCACACCCTTTTCATGCCTAAAACTCATGAAGGATGAAGAGTTTTGCCCTTTCTATGTGAAATGCAAGGTTGAGTCTAAAACAATTTAGAGCCATAGAATCAGTTAGGCGGGAAAAGACCTTTAAGATCATTGAATCCAACACTGACAAGTCCATCACTAAACCATGTCCCCAAGTGCCACATCCCATCTCTAGAATACCTCCAGGGTCAGTGACTCCACCATTTTCCTGGGCAGCCAGTTCCAATGCTTCCTTTTGGTGAAGACGACCAAAAAATTTGTCAAAATGTGCAAGAAAATTTAAAAGGATTATATCACTTCTGCAAAGTTTTGCTGTAACTGGTATGGCGTCAACATGAGCAAATATAATCAGAAACAAAATGGGAGCAATGGACAATACTAGAGCAGTTGAAGACTGATCCAGCAAATTAATTTGTTGTTGGAAATGCTAGTACTAAAAGTGTGGTCAAACTTAGTAGTAGGTAAGGTAATTCGAGGTTTTATTGAGATTATTCCTGCAAAGAATCCCGATCATCAGAATGTATAAAAGTAAGGCACATGGCACCAACAGGGAAGACCTCTTTCTGTGAATATGGAAGCTGTTTCAGAAACTGACGAGTTGTAAATGCCAACCTCTTCCAACAATCTTACCTGTATGAAGAGCCTGGATGAGGTGTGTGACAGACTAATTGCTTTTGGCATCATAAGTGAAGTAGGAAAAGATGGTGACAAGTATTTGGCTGCACAAGAAGCAAAGATGAAACTTTTTTTTTAATGTGCTTCTAAAATTGTTAATAGAACATTGATCTCTGCTAAATGGAGAGGGATTCTGAAAGAGGAGAACTGGTGTTAAACTAATTTCTATTTGAATTATCATTTGAGATTCTGGAAGGTGCCCTAGAAAATGTGCGTGTGTGAACAATCACACATCAGAGAGAACTCTCTTAGAAACATGGCACCAGTGGCAAAGTTGCCTAATGTATTGCAGCAGAAAATAGTGAGTATTGCTTTGATAAGTTGTTCTCTTTATTTCCAGCCTCTGCTTATATGAAGGCCCCTGTCTTGGTGCTGACAGCAATTTTGTTTGAAAGCACCAGCCCGGTTCATGGACATCATTGCAAAAAAATGTTAAATAAGACATAAGAAAATATAAGAAGACTGCAAGGCAGCAGCATTTTATGTTGTCAGGAAATGGATGGTGACACTGAGGATGTTAATAGAGCTTATTGTCTGTGCTGAAAGTTCAGACCAAATCAAGGAAAAGTGCCTATGAACAACTGGCAGATGCTTTTTTCCTACTTTGACGAAGCTGTGTACTTGTTAGAGACTACTATTAGTAACTATTACTCTCATTTCCCTCTGATGAACTTACTAAATAGAATATCATGGTCAAAAAGGTGACATGAATGAGTAATTAAATGCCAGAGTTTAGCAGATGTGAGTTCAAGGACTTTCCAGTGTATCCTGGTTTGAGCTAAATAGAACTAATTTTCTATTTAGTGATTCTACTTTTCAGCTCAGTCTCTCTTAAGTGGTTGAACTTGCTGAAAACTACCAGGATGTTTTTCCCAAACAGTGCTGCTAGAAGATATGCTCAAGGTTGGTTGTCTCACCATGGGAGCCGTGTCTGCGCCTGCGGGGGGGGAAGCAGACCCAAAACTGACCAACGAGGTATTCCATCCCACATACGTCATACTTGGTATAAAAGCCGAGGGATCACAAGGGTCTCAATCCCTTCTTCCATCTTGGAGCCCTTCTATCTCAGACCCTTCCATCCGTCTCGATTCTGCAGTGGCCGAGGTCTGAGTGGAACCCTGCTGGTTCATCTGCCGCTGATCCTGATTTGTGTATTCTGCATCCTGCTCCCACCTGCTGCTGAGTTTGGTCTGGGACTTTTCCAGTGCCCAGCTCCGCAGAGCCACTGGTGACGTATTCGTCATTTGAGGGAGGGTGGGGGAAGGATTTTATATTGGTTTTGTATATATATATTTGTACATATTTGTATACCCTTCCACTCGGATTACTGGCTACAAAGCAAAG
>NW_010202402.1:10346-13879 GCF_000695765.1 Mesitornis unicolor
GCGGGGTTAACAGAGAGTGTCTGTCCAGGATTTAGTGGCCAGCCCAGCCCTAAACCATAACAGATTTATTGGCGCCCAATGTGGGGCTTGGCAGGATTTTATCGGTTTGCCTGAATAGTTTGAATTCCAGCTCACTCAGTTAAGGAAGTGTCAGGCTGTTTGCTTTGAGAGTGTCAAGAATAGTTGGAAAATTAAAATTGACAGATTAAATAATGTCATTTCTGAGTGCATATTGTACCTTCTTAATGTTTTGCTCTCAGGTGGGG
This sequence comes from Mesitornis unicolor, assembly GCF_000695765.1. NCBI lineage: Eukaryota > Metazoa > Chordata > Aves > Mesitornithiformes > Mesitornithidae > Mesitornis > Mesitornis unicolor. The sequence continues at coordinate 10,613 of NW_010202402.1, forward strand.
CCGCAATGCTGCCCTATATACCGCACACATTGTATTATTTCATACTTGCTGCTTGTGCCTATATTCTGTATTTTTATTATGGGCATTGGATGAGAGCTCTGCTTTTTCTTTGCTGTCTGACAATGATTTGTGCTGTGATGATGTGGGCAGTAACTTTACCAGGCTATATCAGGAGTTACATAGTAAATTTTGTTAGCAATTATACTTCCGGTTCTGTGGCAGTGAATTTTGTTTCCCTGGAAAAGAATACTTCCACTTTCCATGCAAGGCCGTTTCCAATTCCATGAGTTTTAGAGAAGTTTGAATATGGTTGTTACTATCAAAATATTGTATCTTTCATATTCAATTTATTAATGATTGTCCTGAATGTGCATTGTCAGATTAAATACAGTCGATTGGGTAGGAGTTCTGTGAGCGTGGCTATACAAACCCAGTGAGCTTTTAGGAGATGCAGAGCAGATACGCAGACACCATGAGCTATCACAATAAGCTCCGCTGACACTCCACCTCCTACTGCAAGCTCTGCCATTACTTCACCTCCCACAAAGAGCATTGCCATTAGTCCACCTCCCACAACAAGCGCTGCTGCTACACCGACAGCTACTGTGGCCACTCCCGCTTAATCCGAAAATATACAGGTCAACCCTGTGAAGAAGAAGCAAGAGACTGAAAAGTCAGACCAACTAGCAAAGGATGAGGATGATACAGAAGAGGATACTGCTCATAAATGGGGAAAAGCCCAAGAAAAGACAGATCGCCCAGTGAAAGATGAGTCAGAAGAAGAGGATAATGGAGATCCACGACAGGATCCTTCTGGAATAGGCACAATACCGAGTGCTGCCCAAAGGGTGCCTCGTCAACCCTTATCCCACAAAGATCTGCAAAATGTGAGAAAGGACTTTAGCCGTTTTGAAAAAGAGCCACTTATCACCTGGTTGCTCCGATGCTGGGATAATGGTGCAGATAGCATAGAGCTGAATAGTAACCAAGCTAAGCAGTTGGGATCCCTGTCCAGAAATGCAGGCATTGACGAGGCTATTTGGTACAAGCAAGGATCTCTCAGCCTCTGGAGACGACTCTTGTCAGCTGTGCATAGCAGGTATCCCTTAAGGGATGATATTGAATGTCACCTGAGCAGATGGACAAACATAGAAAATGGTATTAAATACCTGAGAGAATTAGCTGTGAAATAACTGATCTGCAGGAGGGTGACTGTAAACTCTGATGAAATGCAATGCACTCGACCTATGTTGCAGAAATTTGTGCAAAATGCGCCATCAGTGTATGCCCACAGATTGTCAATATTGTTCTGGATAGCAGATACCAGACCAATAACTGTGAAAGACATGGTTAACCAAATACATCAGTATGCAGACAGTGTTTCTAATACCCTTCAGACCTGCATCTCAGCCATGGAAAAGCTGACTAAGGAAACCAAGGAGATAGCTAAGGAGATGGCTAAGGAAGCCAAGGAGGTGGCTAAGGAGATGGCCAGTGAAACCAAGAACTTAGTGGAAAAGCTGTGTGACAAACTGTCTAAGAGAGAAAGCAGATCCAATTTTTCCCCTGAGTGGACTCGTGTTTCAGCTGTTAGAAGACCAGCTCAAGAGAAATGGAACATGTCACGAGGTGCCCTGTGGTTCTTCCTGCATGACTGTGGAGAGGACATGGATCGATGGGATGGAAAACCTACCACCGTTCTACAGGCACGAGTACGCCAGTTACAAGGTAAAACAGGTAGATGAGAAAGAGTTCCCATGAGGATGGCTGCTCCAGTCTACAGTGACTGGTATCCCAATTCAAGCACATGGGCCTCAGATTCATGTGGGAGTAGAAGGAATGAAAATGCAATCAACGCAAACAACACAAACCTGTTTCTTGACAACAGAAGTCATAACAACCCATTCCTTGGTGGCGGGTGTGTCTATGCTCAGCACTAGAGAGGCCCTGCCTCTGGCCAGGAGGAGGAGAGGAATAACCGAGTCTACTGGACTGTGAGGGTTAGCTGGCCTGGCACATTAGAACCACAGACCTATGAAGCCCTGGTGGACACTGGTGCACAGTGCACCATATTGCCATCAAATCATAATGGCACAGATTCTGTTGTTATTTCTGGAGTGACAGGAGGATCTCAAAACCTGACTGTATTAAAGGCTGAAATAAGCCTAGCTGGAAATGAGTGGGAAAAGATCCCCTCATGCATCCTTGGCATAGACTTCCTATAAAGGAGGGTATTATAAAGACCCAAAAGGTTATAAGTGGGCCTTTGGTATAGCAGCTCTTGAAACTGACAATAATGAGCAGTTATCTATCTTGCCTGGTCTTTCAGAGGATCCTTCTGCTGTGGGGCTATTGAAGGTTGAAGATCAACAGGTACCACTTACTACTGAAACAGTGCATTGACAGCAGTACTGTACCAACCGAGATTCCGTGAGTCCCATCCATAAGCTGATCCATCAGCTGGAAAGCCAAGGAGTGATCAGCAAGACACGCTCACCCTTTAACAGTCCTATATGGCCAGTGCAAAAGCCTACTAGGGAATGGAGATTGACTGTAGACTATTGTGGCCTGAATGAAGTTACACCACCACTGAGTGCTGCTGGGCCAGACATGATAGACTTGCAGTATGAACTGGAGTCAAAGGCAGCTAAGTGGTATGCCACAATTGACATTGCTAATTCTATTCCCTTAGCAGCAGAATGTAGGCTGCAATTTGCTTTCACCTGGAAGGGCATCCAGTACACCTGGAATTGGCTGCCCCAGGGGTGGAAACACAGCTCTACCATTTCCCATGGACTGATCCAGACTGCACTGGAGAAGGGGGGGAGGTCCAGATCATCTGCAATACATCAAGGACATATGGTGTAACACAGCTGAAGAAGTTTTTGACAAAGGTAAGAAGATAATTCAGATTCTTCTGAGAGCTGGTTTTGCTATAGGAAGAAGCAAGGTCAAGGGACCTGCATGAGATATCCAGTTCTTAGGAATTAAAGGGCAAGACGGATGTCACCAGATTCCTATGGACATTATTAACAAAATATTAGCTATGTCCCCACCAAGTAACAAACAGGAAACACAAGCCTTCTTAGGTACTGTAGGTTTCTGGAAAACGCATATTCCAAGCTACAGTCAGATTGTAAAACCTCTCTATGAAGTGACTTGTAACTGGGCCCCCTAACTGGGTCACTGAACAACAACAGGCTTTTGAACAAATTAAAAGAGAGATAGTATGTGCCGTTGCCCTTGGTCCAGTCCGAACAGGACCAG
>NW_010202403.1:0-4272 GCF_000695765.1 Mesitornis unicolor
ATTTCTGAAGAGATTGAACAGGACTGGACCTCCTGTGCCAGGCTGGTTTTAGTTTTTGCAGCTCTCTCTTTTAAAGATTTAAACCCAGTTTTCTCTGTGAACTGTTGTAGTGACCCAACTCAGAACAAATCTGCCGCCCATTGGGTTTCTTCATGAAATACCTGAGCAGCTCTTGATCACCGACACCTAAGCAACTACTCATTAACCAATCAGTTCCTGCCTCGTTATCCAGCCAGAGGAAGGCGTACAGGATTCTCAGGGACTAACAGGGTCATTTAGCTATAATTTAGATATTCTAAGGATAGCGAGATGCCTTCGGCACGTCCTCGGGGATTTGGCAGCTGAGGTTCTTTACCTGTGTGCCGTGGATGGGACAGGCGCCTTCCGAGGTGCTGAATTTCGGGGACGGCAGCAGAGAAGCACTCGCTCTGTTAGGACACTTGTCCATCCGTAGACGCCAACCACGGCGTTCGGATGAGCCGAGCTCCTCTTCAACATTTCCTACGAGCCATCTTCAATTCGCCCTTGCAATTAAAGCGGCAACCACCACCCCCAGGGGAACGACGGAGGCGATTTCAACTCATTTGGCAAAACCGAGCTACTGAAGAAAGTCAACACCCAACTCCCGAAAACGGTTCGGTCTATTTTATTTTTTGTTTGTTGATGTGTTTTTAAAGGAGGAGGTTGGGGGATACCCTTCCTAGCCCACAAATTGTGCTCCCTGATGCTGTCTCCCGTGCTTAACTCAGCAGCTCCTGCTCTCACCACCCCTAAACTCCCACTGGGGAATCGGGGCGGAGGCAGCATTTTTCTGGCTCCCCGGCCTCACCCATGGGGCTAATTAATATTCCTTAAGCACCACACCCCTAATTACAATAAACGAAGCGAGCGCAAAAGTGCTTTGGTCTCCAAAGTTTGCCTCGCATTTTTTTTCCCTGCAAATTTACATTCCGCAGAATGCCCATTAAACCCGTGTTTTTAATTACGGCATCAAAACCTCTTGATTAGAGTACAAAAACCTGTCGACTCTGAAATTAAGAGCACAAAAAGCTCATTCCCCTGGTCCTGCGGCGCAGCGGTTCACCGAGAAAACATTTTCTATCCCAAGCAAAGGGTGCCACGTCCCAGACAGTGACACACACACACACACACACACACAGCCCCGTGGTGAAAGAGCTCGGGTGCGAGATGAAAGCTCGCCTTATTAAAATAAATTAGGCTAGAGCAGATTTAGCAATGCCAGGGAGGACCCGGGGCAGCTCTCCATGTTCCAGGCTATAATCGCTGGCCAGAGCTGTATGGTCCTTTTCAGAAGATCACGTGTGAGGGGCTTACATGGGGCGACGCCTCCAGGACCGTCCCTTGCGCCCCGCGCTCGAGCGAGACCACGGCCCTTGACCGCATCCGCCGTCTACGGGCCGGGAACAGAGCCCGCTGTGTTTCTCCAAGCCCTTTCGAGTGCGTCCATGCAGTCGCAGCGAGCGAGGGTGGAAAAGAGCAATAAAGGGCAAGGCTGTCATCCTGCCAGGGAAGTTTGGCCCTTACCACCAGCCCTTACAACTTCTTAAGCTCGCCCTCGCCGTCGATAGCTGTTGTATATGGGGATTGGCCACGTGAGAGCGAGCGTTTAATTGGGGAGCAAGGAGTATTTGACGTTCTGTTACTTCACTTTAAGCACAAAACCCCAAACTGTGAAGCTAAGCAAAATACTGAAACAGAAAACCGCCGTGGAAACCAGATAATCACCAACAGCAGGCAACTTCTGCTCCGTGAGAGTCAAAGCGCGGCAGCGAAGCTCAGTGCAGAAGCCCATCAGCTTCCGCTGTCAAAAGTGCTGACAGATCTCCATCTGCCCAGGAAAAAAGACGCTGGATGTCCCCTCCCTCCATCATCCTCGCTCTCCCCAAGGCTTTACAGCTCCGTTCTTGCCAGCTTCCAAGAGGGAAGCCCGTGAATTACTGCTCTTGCCACAACCGGCACGGCACCAGGCAGCCTTTGGGGCAGCACAAAACCAAGAAAAGACGACTTTCCAGAGGATATTTTCTTATTATCGTAACTTTTCGCATCCAGAAGCGCGACTGAGCCCAGCGAAGCAAGAGAAAGTCACGCTCACAAAGCGCACTCGTTTCAAACCTGCCGTCGGCGACGTGAGGCTGTCGTATCTAAACGCCCGATGCCCACCTCCTTCCATAGAGACGTCCCGTCCTCCTCTCATCTGCCATCTCACAGCATCCCTCCGGGCTGCTCCGGAGACGAGGCTTCAGGGCGACCTTCTTCTTCTTTTGGGTCGATGCCGCATCCACCTGAAGGGTCTAATTCGGGGCGCTTGGCAGACGGGCTGTGAAGCAAGCCGCTGCATGCCTCCCCGAGGAGAGCGAGTGGGCAGGCTGTCTCCAGAGGGCCTGGCAGAGAGCCCTCCCCTCCGAAATCGTGTGGGTGACGGCGCTGCCCTCCCAAATCCAGCCTCCCCCGGGGTTTTGCAACAGAAAGAACCACAGAGGAGCTGTTTGCTGGAGCCAGACGGCTCTTTCAGAAGAGCTTAATTAGTTGGGCTCCTAAATACGTGACGCTCAGACAGGAAACAAGGGGTTGCTTCTTGGGGTTTGGTTTTTTTCTTGTTGTTGTTGTTGTTTGGGCTTTTCTTTTCCTTTATATTTGCACAGAAAGTTTGCGGTCTCCCCACTTCAGAGCCCATTCACAATACGCCCGCTCCAAGAACCTGAACGGAGCAATTATAAACTGGAGGAGACCGCCCGAGTTATTTCCCATACACTTACAGAGCCCTAATCCTGAGGCTTTCAGAGAACAGGACCTGCCTCAGACCTACCTTATTTCAGGGAAAAATAAGGGGAATTAAAGAAAAAAGGAGAGCCTGACCTCACCGTATATTAGTTTTGAAGCCGTAGCTGCAGCAGATGGCTCGCAAAGGGGATGAAGAATAGGCTCTGATTATAAAAGGAAGAGAAAAAGAGACCTGACACGAGAATAAGTCCTTCAGCCAAACCAGCAGCTTAACTCCATACGAGACAAAAAGCACAAAGTCACAGAATGGCTCAGTTGGAAAAGCCCTCTGAGATCATCACGTCCAACCGCTCCTGTCTACCCCCTAAACCATATCCTTAAGTACCTCATCTACCCGCTCTTTAAACACATCCAGGGATGGTGACTCCACCACCTCCCTGGGCAGCCTGTGCCAGCTTCTGACGACCCTCTCAGGAAAGAACTTCCTCCTTCTCTCTAACCTGAACCTCCCTTGGCACAGCTTGGTGCCGTTTCCCCTTGTTCTATCCCCATCACCTGGGAGAAGAGCCCAGCACCCACCTCTCTCCAAGCTCCCTTGAGGCAGTTGGAGGTGGTGATGAGGTCTCCCCTCAGCCTTCTCTTCTCCAGGCTAAACAAGCCCAGTTCCCTCAGCCGCTCCTCAGCGGGCTTGTTCTCCAGAGCCCTCCCCATCCTTGTGGCTCTGCTCTGAACACGCTCCAGAATCTCAACATCCTTCTTACAGTGAGGATAAAAATCCCATTTTGTCCAAGCAGAAGCAGTTTGGAGGGGACCTCGACAGCCTCAGAGCCACGGTGTAAGCAACACGAGGTCTGGGCTTTAAATCCTACCTACTTCATGTCCCAGGCAAGCAGTCAAGAACCGACACTGTATAATCCATTTTGAATGCCCCATCCTCTTCTCCCTGCTGTCACTTTCTGCCGAAAAAAAAATTTCCCAAGTAACCATTTATCCTGCGTAGCTTCAGATTAAAGTAAAATTACAACAGAGGAGGGATTCTCAGTCTAATGGCTCTCCCAGATAAAAGTGCCCATTTCATAAATGAGTTATTTTCTCCTGAGAGGCTCTTTTCTTCTTTCAAGCATGCTGGGGTGTCGATCCAAGCCTGGGTTGGACACCGTGGTTTGGCAGCTACTCTTTAAAAGCCACAGGTTTTTATCTCCCCTTCCCACTCAAGGACATCCCCTCACTCTACCTCGCCCCCACTCTGTCCCCATCAGCCTCAGTGATGACCACCAACCCGCTCTCACCCAAACCAACCTCCTCCTCGATTAATTTATACCATTCAAATCATTATTTTAGTAGGGCCTGTAGAAATAGGACAAGGGGTGATGGTTTTAAACCAAAAGAGGGGAGATTCAGGCTGATATAAGGAAAGAATTTATGATGATGAGGGTGGCACAGAGAGGTGGTAGATGCCCCATCCCTGGAAACATTCAAGGTGAGGTTGGATGGAGCTCGGAGCAACCTGATTTGGGTGAAGATGTCCTT
>NW_010202404.1:0-34036 GCF_000695765.1 Mesitornis unicolor
CCCCATCCTCCGACCGCCTCGCACGCCCCCCGGCCAGGCTGTGGGGAGCCCCTGGATGGGATTTCGGGAGGAGGCTGCACCCCCGCGCTGGGCCTGCGCCTTCCTTCGCCCCCTCCCCGCTTCTGCCAGATGCGGGGAAGCCGTGCCCCCCGGCGTGCCCTCGCCGCCGCGGGGGAACGCCGGGGAGGGGGCGCGTCCCCGCGGCACTCGTGCAGCTGTGATAGAGCAAACCCGTCCTCATTTCACACATAAAAAACCCCCAAATCCAGCAAAACCCGATGCTGACACCAATACTGGTTTTAAATTAATATTTCGCTTGTGGCTAAGATATTTTAAAGCTGATTATTTTTAAGTTCGGGGCATTAAATGTCTCTTCATTTAAACATCTTAGGGAAAAAATTAGGCAGTGGAGGGAGGAAAAGTTGGCCATATTTTAATAACCTCAGTGAAGTCTTTAAACATGGAAAAGGACAGGGAATTTTACCTGTGCTGAAACCTCTGTAGGATCAGGGCCTTGGAAAAGGTGATTATTTTATCAGCTGTTATTTGCATCCGTCAAAGTTTGTGAGTAACTTGATAGATGTTAAACAGGGAAGCATAAAGTGCTGGTAAGGCCAGACTTGAAGATAACGGCGCATTCAATAGCTTAATTTCACAATTAGTTTGCTATATTATTGGAAGCAAATCATATTTCACTGTGCCTACAGTACTGCTCTATTTTTAGCTATAATGTACCTAAAAACGAGGAACCTACTGAGATGTATTATAACATCGAATGTGAACAATTCTGTTCTCTCTCTTTTTACTCATTTCGTGTCGTACATCTGGTTTGGAATACAGCTAATTTATTAATCAAGCAGACCTACTGCAGATGAGTTGGAAGCTGCAATTCCAAGGCAGAGGAAACTTGCATGCAACTCTGCAAGTAACCTGGCAAATCAGAGTCTTGCAAAAAGCACCTTAGCATGTTGGCTGGTCTATCAATAAATGCCATACCAAGCACAGCTATCTTATGTTAATTTCTAATGATGGTGTATTTGGCTGATGGGTTCCGCTTCTTTTGTCTTACTCTTTACTCTTCCTGCTATTCTTTTTTATTCTTTTTTTTTCAGGGCAAAGGTGTAAATGAAAAAGGCATCTGAAATGCCTGAAGATAGTCTCATTCTTTTTGTTGCATCACTTTATTTTTTTTTTAAGAACAAAAAGGAGAGAGAAAATAAAATTGAGGGAATATATCCATCTTCTGTCTTAGTGCCAAATGTTTGATTTTTTTCCCTCCATTGTGTTGCATAGAGAGATGGCTGCTGGAAGAATAAAGCACCCTTCCCAGTACTTGCAAGATGCTTAGAGATTTTCCACAAATTCTGTAGGAACCTCATTTGTTTTCTGCTTGTGGTTCACAGGAGCACTTAGCTTTTTCGTGGTTGACACTGTATCTATTTTTAGCAGCATTTTAACAGCTGTCACTAACAACTAAGATCTCGTCTTGAAAAGGGAAGGGAGATTATCTGTTTTATTTAAAAAATCAAACTACATAGTTGTCAGATTATAAAATGCAATTTGGATCTTTATCTGTGAAACGGCTATCTTTTCTCATTATGGCAATTCCATGAAAAGAAGGACCTATAGAGGTCTTGATAAAATAACAAATGGGCTTTGCAAGACTTGGAAATAATGCCATTCAAACACATACAAATATATATATATCATTTTTCAAATTCCGTTAAAAGTGATCCTGTTACTGCCTTCTGGAGCTGTGTTGCGATGGGGGAAACCACAAAGTAGTTTTCCAAGTAGGTCAAGAGGAGCAGCGCGGACACCTCCGATGAGCAATTCTCTTCCCTCGCATTAGATTTTATAAGAGGTTAACTCATGTCAGACACATGACACAGAAAGCAGCAGACAGACGAGTCTAAGCTACTCTGTAGCAGATGTCATCTCTGTTCCTAAAGAGAGTGGTAAATTTGCTATGGATAATGCATTACAAAACAAGATAACGCTGAAACTCGGCAAGTGTCTAATTTTGCCTCCTCCCATGCTCGGTAAAGTGTGCGAATTGGTATTAGGGGCTGCAGGAGCAGCGATGTAGTGTAAAAGCAGCCTACTGTAGTGTCTTACTTAGAGGTCATGTGCCCTATTTTGAGAACTGAACCAAAGCGGATGAAGTTTTGAGTTGGTTCCAACTAAGGCAGCTGGGCATTTCCCACTTCACTCCAGCTCCGGGAATCATGCGATCACATGGTCACATATATTATTCCTTTACCCAATATTATTCACCTTAGATTTAATTTTTATGCCATTAGGCTCACGTGGCTTTGATTATTTGAGATTTATAGCTGATTAGGAGGAGTTGCATTTTGGGAGGCATTGGAAAAACATTGAGCATGGCAAATTAGAGTTTACTTTCCCTGTTCAAACAGGTGCGAGTCTTCCGAGAGAGGAGTCCACAGTCTTCTCCGACTCACCAGTTAACCGTGTTCAAGCTCTGATTTCCTGAGCTGTGCTGAAAGTCTTTAGAATTCATTACAAGCCCTGGGAAAGTGTAAGTAAACATGTTTTCTATATGGTATGCTTATGTTCTCTGAGATATCCATTTTTTATTTATTTGGTCAAATTTTGAACAATTTTGTTTTTTAATTATAGATAAATCTTCTGGCTGAGCAACAGAACAAGTTCCCTTTTAACATGGATTCTTTCTTTTCTTTTTTTCTTCTTTTTTAATGCTCCTTAATGGCCCATGTTATAAGTGTGATTGAACCACATCTAAGTATAGTACAATTCCATTTCTAATGCATACTGGCATTAGCAACCACTTGCTGGTGTAAAGGGACAAGACATGCATTTGAAAACACAGCTTTCCAATACATTTAAAATCACAGTTTTTACTGATGATTAGCACCGATAGTTTAATCACGTTCAAAATGAAAACATCTCACAAAGAATCAAATGTTTTGAGTAATAGGTCTTGTTTGCAATGGTAGGGCAAATGAAGCACAAGAACTAGCACATAGGTAGTACTTCATATTTTTTGTAGCTTTAATGTTGCCTTATCTATTTATGTTGTTTATAGTCAACTTCTTTGTTGTTTAATACTTGCACTATTACTTATTTAAAAAGGCAAGTTGTTGTGGATTAGTGGGCAACTAAACACCACACGGCCACTTGCTCACTCCTCCCCCTGGTGGGATGGAGAGGAGAAAATAAAATAAAAGGCTCGTGGGTTGAGACAAGAACAGAGAGGAATCACTCACCAGTTATAGTCACGGGCAAAACACGCTCAACTTGGGGAAAAATTCTATTTAATTTGTTACCAATCAAATCAGAGTAGGATAATGAAAAACAAACCCAGATCTTAAAAACACCTTCCATCCACTCCTCCCTTCTTTCCAGGCTCAACTTTGCTCCTGATTTCTCTGCTTCCTTACCCCCAGCAGCACAGGGGGATGAGGAATAGGGGTTGCGGTCAGCACATCACACATTGTTTCTGCTGGTCCTTCCTCTTGATGGGGAGGGCTGCTCACACTCTTCCCCTGCTCTGGCATAGGGTCCCTCCCACAGGAGACTATCTTCCATGACCTTCTCTGACGTGAGTCCTTCCCATGAGCTGCAATTCTTCACAAACTGCTCCAGCATGGGTGCCTTCTGCAGGGTACAGTCCTTCATGAACAGAGTGCTCCAGCGTGGGCTTCCCATGGAGTCATGGCCTTCTTTGGGTGAATCCACCTGCACTGGCATGGGATCCTTCTTGGGCTGCAGATGGATCTCTGCTCCACCGTTAACCTCCATGGGCTGCAGGGGAACAGCCTGCCGTCTCACCATGGACTGTAAGGGAATCTTTACTACAGCACACCTCCTCTCCCTCCCTTCTTCCCTGACCTTAGTGTCTGCAGAGTTGCTTCTCTCACATCCCACTTCTCTCTCTGCTGCAGGTTCCCATTTTAAATATATTATCACAGAGGCACTCCCACTGTTGCTGATTGGCTTAGCCTTGGCTGGAGGTGGGTCCGACTTGAGCTAGGGAACCTTGTAGCATCTTCTCCCATGAGCCACCTCTGTAGCCTCTCCACTGCTACCAAAATCCCACCACACAAACCCAATAGAGTTGTAAAAACCAGGACATTAAAAAAAAATGTCATTGCCACAGAATGCAGACCTATCTTAATATTAAGTAATTCCAAACAATAAAAGGTAGTGGCAGCTATTTGTATCTTAATATATATCTACTATTTTTACTGTATCAAATGGTAACTCAGACTGTAGTCTGATGAAAATTTCATAGTAATCATAATAGTACTGCACCTATGCCAAAAATCCAGACATAGTGTTTAACTGCAGTAAAAATAAGAGAGCAAGGAACACCCTCCAGCACTTAATAAACATATCAAATGCAAATTGGAGGAAATTATTTAATCACTCTATAGACTAGTTAATTTTGATAATTATTCACAGTCCTAGTAGCAATACTTACTGTGGAACAAGTTAGCACCAAAATTGTCATGACACTAAGATTGTAAGTAGAATTTGAAACTTGCTGTGTAGAGGAAATTACCTTTCCTGATTGAATGGAGGTGCAGCTTTAAAGCTCCTACAGCAGAAGGAGAGTTCTTATATAATTTTTCAGATTTTTCTATAATCCTGAAATTACCTGCTCTCAGATACTATGCAATGAGGAGTGGTTTGGTATTAACCTGCATGATCATGTTCATTTTGAGACTTGAAAGTCCCTTCTTTTCTAAATTTTAAAAAATCTTTATTTCCTGGAAAAGAGAGATTTCCGATGGGCTCTCGCCGAAGTGTACAGTGAAGAAGAGACTGAGAGAGCAATGCTATGAAGCTGAGTTAAGAAACTGCTCAAGAAAAGTGTTAATTTCATAGAAACATAGAATGCCTCCGGTTGGAAGGGACCTTTAAAGGTCATCTAATCCAAGCCCCCTGCAGTGAGCAGGGACATCTTTGACTAGATCAGGTTGCTCAGAGCCTCATCAAGCCTGACCTTGAATATCTTCAGGGATGGGGCCTCCACCACCTCACTGGGCAACCTGTTCCAGTGTTTCACCACCTTCATAGTAAAGAACTTCCTAATATCTAATCTAAATCTACCCTGCTCTAGTTTAAAACCATTGCCCCTCATCCTATCACTACGAGCATTTGTAAACCGTCCCTCCCCAGCTATCTTGTGGACCCCCTTCAAATACTGGAAGGCCACTATGAGATCTCCTCAAAGCCTTCTCATCTCCAGACTGAACAACCCCAAATCTCTCAGCCTGTCCTCATAGGAGAGGTGCTCCAGCCCTTTGATCATCTTTGTGGCCCTCCTCTGGACCCACTCCAACATGTGCCAAGACAGAAAAGGAAAAAAAATCTGTTGTTTTTGGTGTAAGTTGCACTGCTTTCCTAAATAGATATAGTCTGTTGATTTTTTTTTTTTTCATATATTAAATACCCACTTCCTATGTAGGCTGTGGTCTAGCTCAAGGAGCTCATTCAGTGTGCCACCTGGGCCCAATATAATGGATATAATCTTGCATGATATGGAGAATTTGTCCTTGTCAGATGCATGTTGATTTGCACAGATTTGGTTAAGAAATGAATATATTTCCTACATAGAACCATAGCTCAGTGTTCTGAGAAAGTGTCCTGGCTTTGAAGATGAGGGTCACATCAGATTTGTCTGGCCTAGACTAAATATCAGGTAACCAAAGGTAATGCATTCCAAATTTTTCCCACTGTGCTGGCCAATATGTGGCCCACAGGCCAGGAGTGACAGCAATTTTGATACATTGGATGGGTTTGTCCCTAATGGTCCCGAACATATGCCAATAAACAGACTGATTTACAGGTGAGAGTAGATATCCTTACCCACCTAGTTGTGTAGCTATGGTTCGTTTTCTTTTAGTGTGAGCATAAGTGACAGTCACTCAGCTTGGTTTCCAAACACGATGCCGTCAGTGTGTCAGTGCTTGTGCAATCCTGGTGCCTGCAGTATTGAAGTACCATGCAGACATACTTTTTCAGAGCTCTGGAAAGAAGAGAGGCATTATTGCCATTTTATAGACAGGAGTGAAGGAACAAAAAGATTGCAGGATGTTTCTGAGGTCACCTGAGAAGGCTATGACAAAGCTCAGTACTTCCCAAATACCAGTTTGCTGCCTTTCATCACAAGACCAGATTTCCTTTTCAGCCGTTGCCTTCCCAAGATTGCTGCATGAGCATGAATAACGTATAGTTAAAACACATTTGGTTGTTGTCTGGGGAAGGAAAATGCACCGTGGTCTGTTTGAATGCATTCATTATTAAAATGAATTTAGAAAACCCATATTGTCGAGGCTTTTTACTGTATGGATCAGCAGCAGCTGCTAAAGATTGACATTACCTTGCTTGCTCAAGCTTGATCAGAAAAGTCACATTCCATGAATGTGCAAGAATTTCTGGCATGAACTCTTGTACATGTACATTTACATTTTGACTTCTGTGCAAGTTGTTCATGCACTCACCACTTTGAACTCTGCTTTTCATGAGTAATTCTGACAACAAAATTTATTCCTTCATATATACATGGAAAGCAAACACAAAAGAGAATGGAATGTGGCTAAATGAAAGTAATTTCAAATGGGTTTTTAAAATTTATTTATTTATTTTGCAGTCCATTCTCAGCTCTGGCTACAGAGTCACAAAATAGAACTTATGTACCCCTCTCAAGATTTCTAAAGGAAGATCAGCCAGAACTCTAAGGAAGTCTTGTTTGTTTAAGAGTCAAAGTTGGTCCAGGGCAGTAATTATAAAGGGCTTAGCAAACAAGTATTTCTCCCAGCGCAGTTCAGTTATGACACCTATGCATTACTTAAAATTGAAAAATTAAGCCTATCAGAAATCTTTTATGTTCAACAGCTGCACAGAAGACATGACTACTCCTAAATGTAAGATGAGGTACTGATGTTTTTAATCTGGTTTCTTTGGCCTTGCTCTAGGCAAAAGACACCTGTCACCGCGATGCTAGTCCTGCAGATGAGCTTCACTTTTCAAGTCCTCAGCATTGCTCTTTTCTCTAAGAGGAATGCACAAAAATAGTGAAAGGAGGCACAGGATTGTTTAATAACTAGAGATGCTGAGCAGAGTTTGCAGTATTTATACTACTTTTACTTAATTGCAACGATAGTGATTGTATCATTTACACCATCAGGAGAGAAAGAATTCAACCTTCTTTTCCTGGGAATCATAAATGGATGAATAAATAAATGAGAAGGTATGCTCTATGTGTGGATTTTTATTTCAAAGCTTATACTGAAGGGTGTCTAGTTCTAGGCAGGTGCTTCCTTGTAAACCCATTATGGAGAGCAAATGAGTCCCAGGCACTGTCGCTCCTTGTTGCTCATCAGTGGGTGTAGATGCAGTAGATGTAAAGGTCTGTGACTCACTGAGGTTGCTAAGGTGAAACCAGAAGAGAGTAGATAATTGCACTATTATAAAAAGAATTATCACAGTTTGATTACAGGAAAAAATCTTCTAATGGTGCCATGACTCTTGGGAATTAAAATAGGGGATGGGACCAAAAGTTGAGGAGTTTATGTCAAGGAATGGCAAAGTGTCCCTCTTAATTGATCCATTTTAATCAAACATGCCAAAAAGATGATCTGTAGGTCTGAAGGTATAATGGGTCAAAACAGTCTATGGTACTTCCCCATGCCAGTTCTGACTAAAATAAATAAGAAGACTAATCAAAAAGAAATTGACACAAGCAAGAAATTTCTGAATCCAGATATTACTGGAATACTTCATAAAAGAGATGATGCAACGTCATGCTTTATGTACAAAAACCATACTGAGTTCAAAATTGCCCCATCTTGTTTGATAATCTGTAAATTGAAGAGTGAGAAAGAGGGATTGCAGGTAATGCAGATTGATATGAGAACTTCAAATACTCAGTGTGGTATGAAGAAGACATGTCTTTTTGATGGATGGTGGAGAATAATTTGGTGTTTCATAAGCCAGAAAGCACTTATTTGGGCAAATAAGAACAAAAAGCAGATGTGATGTAAATTAATGGATATATATGACTTTTATGGAGTACTTGAAACTTGGCATGATGGTTTTCATACCAGTAATGACATTATAAAATGACCACAACTTAGACTGTAAAGGTAAAATGAAGAAGATAGTAGATGTGGGCATGGGGTACAGTGGTATCTCCTCATTAATGGCTGTGTGACACAGAGGGAAACTCATCCATCCATCCATCCATCCATCCATCCTAGCCGTATTGAAGGCTTGAAGCATACTAACAAAAGCCTGTAATTTTCTCTTTTCATTTGTGTCTTTGTGGAAGATTTAGTAGTGGTAACTACTAAGGTCAGTAGCAATACTTAAGGAAGTACCACAAGTCTTTGGGTAATCTAGCCAACAAAATTAAGTGCTTGGAGTGCTCCTTCAGGAGAAGACTCTGTCTTTACCAGGCACTGAACTGAAAGAGAGCCAGTGTCAGTGTAGATCTGGGGGCACTCAACATCCTGGCTGGGAGAGCAGGGGGATGTCCGCAGTCTCAAGCTGGTCTCTCTCCCTATGAGATACTTTCACCTGCAGCAGGAAGAGAGTCAGTGATGAAACAGCTAGGTGAGATTTTTGTAGCACGTGAGCCAAGACCACTGCTCTAGGGAGATAGAGAGTTGAGAACACTGGTGGTCAAAATAGGATAGAAGTGGAACTGGAGAAAAGAGGTAGCAGAAATGTGCTTCATTTGAAGCATCCCTTTGATAATTTCCTGTCAGCTCAGTCTGGATCCGTGGCTTCAGAGGAATGGTTTGGTGGGAAGAGATTGGCAGGAGGTTTTGATTATCACCTTAGGGATTGCTACAGAGAAGCAAGTATTCACAACTCTCATGCTGAAAGTTTATTTCCCTGAAGGTGGGAAAAGACTGACAAAGATACATGAATCCTCAGGTGGAAAGGTAGTGTTATATGGTTCATGTGAAGTGAGAAAGTTGTTTCTTATAACGTGCCTTCACAGCCGAGATTTGAGGCTCTCCAACACTACGTCCCAGTGACCTTCGTAAGGAGTAAGACATGATGCTCCACTCCTGTTATGGACCAGTAGTGAGAGCAGTTCAAAGAAACCTTAGTTTGAGGTAACAGATAGCAGTCTGTCAAAACCAGAGGAGCAAGTCTCCCCCATTCTTCTTTGCCTCTGCTTCCCCAGCTCCCTGCACCACCATAATAGCTGAAAGTAAGAGGGAGACTGCAGACTTACATGTTACAAATCTTATCCAAAGAGCATCTGTAAATGACAGTATATGCCTTCAAGTGTGTTCAGTGTTTATTCTTTGATGCAGCAGTGGACACATAATTATGTTGCTTCAGGGCTTGCTAGAATGTAATATTAAATATGATTCCACTTATTGCCATGCATCTCTGCTATTTTTACTAGTTGGATTTAAAGTTAATAATATTCTGACATAGCCCTGGTTCAGGTGAATGGATATCTTCTTTTCAAGGAAAATGTGTTTTCTGGAAGAGAAAACAGGAGATTCGTCCCACAGCTAATACCTGCAGATTGAAATGAGCACTGTTCAAAATGTTTCTCATCACAGAAAAAGCTTACTCTGACAAAGGCATTGATAAAGGCATGGCAGAAGTTACTGTAAGGCAACGACACATGCTTATAGAGTGACTAAGTTTGTGCATTGATCCAGTTTGGGAGCCTTGTGCTTTTAGGGCAGCAGACACATCTGGAAACAAGAAGCTTCACTTTATTAGGATGGTGACAAAATGAAGAAACATTTTGGGAGAGTGATACTGAGCAGACTGATAGGGTTTCAGTTAGACTGGAAGCTTTAAGGTGAACCCCACCGCTCTGGTGGAATAGGTTTTGCGGTGCATTATGTGGACAGGCAGTAACCAGACAAATGGGTGGCCCAGAGAACTAGGAGACACCACCTCTCTGGATTTTTCCCTCAATATCAGTGTAAGTCAGTTGGCACCATCTTCTATGAGCATTCATTTCTGAGTGGCATATGGCTAGTGGTGTAGTTGATACACAGCTTTGATTTGGGGATGATGTGTTTCAGGGTCTCTCACTGTTTTTTCTGGGGAACGACAAGTGATTTACTGATCTATAGCATGACTGGTAAGTCCTGCCAGCTAGAGCAGTCCAGCCAAAAACCATAGCCCCAGGAAGAGGGCTACCACGGTTTTACCCATCCCCCAAGTGCCATGTGGTAAGATAGCATCTCAGGCAAGACGTGCAGTAGTTTTCCTCACCCCTTCAGGTTGCCAATGGCTCTGAGCATTTTGTTGCATACTAGCAGGATTTCCTGACCAGTGCAGGGAATTTCGGACTAGGAAAATCTTTGACTGATTATGTGTTTGTGTCTTCTTTGAGAATGTCCCCTTATGGGAGCCTCTTCAGCCCAAGAGGCCACAACGCTCACCCTGCCTCAGTACTTGGCAGACTTTCTTTGTGGTTTTCTGTCTTATCTTTAACAATACAGTCAACTTAAAGTGCATGACCCTTGAAAGATGTGTGCAAAAATATACATATTTTGTGCACAGCTGGACTATAGCCACTATAAAAGCAAGTAAAACAAGCTAGAGTACATAAATTACAGAAATGCATATCAACTGATTTTACAGGGTATGTTAACTCAGGAGGTACCATACTTTTGATCCCTCAACTGGTTTCTAGAGGCAGGTTAGCTGTCTCTGCACTGCTCCTTATCATGCAATGTGCACATGCAAAGTTCTTCCTTGTAAAGACATTCTGTTAAGAACAAGAAGAGGGAAAAAATGGGAAGACGTCTGTCATTTGCAGTGTATGGGAGAGAATGTTTTTAAGCCAACCAGTAACACAGATGGAATAGCTGACCTGAGGCTGGGTAATGCACACTAAAATAAAGCCCAACGTTCCCCAAAAGAAGCCAAAGAACTATGTGGGAATCACCTGACCAATTCCTGAGCTCTGTCTTGGAGCTGAGATAGGTGAATGGGGAAAATCAGTTGGTTTAGGAGATAAATACTGACTTGTTAAGAGCTTCAGATTACAAGAAAGAGGAATCTCTCAAAATTTAAACCCCAACTATAACCCCAATTCAAACCCCAGCTATATATTGACTGAAAGATATGGACACTAATTTTTCTATCAGTTATGTGTCTGATCAGTATGCACACAACTGCACATATGTATCTAAGCAGAGGATACACATGCAGATGTGACTGTTTGCTTACTTTACTGTATACATGTATGGATTAATAATATGTTTATGTAATACCATGCAGACATGCAATATAACATGTGAAGATGAATGTGGGGACAGAAAATCAGACCCAGTGTATGTGTTTTAGATGAACAGAATTTTTTACTTTGGCTCTGGTATGCCATGAGGCATAGTAGTGCTTTGGTATGTCATAGCATAGATTAACAATAGAAAAAAAATACTTATTTTGACTGTTATTAGAGTTTTGCTCTTCTGCTACTGATTTAGCTTTCATTTTGTCACACACCATGTTTAGTAAAGACTTAGTGCATCTGTATAAATACTATGCTAAATACTATTTTTTAATACTTTTACCAATACATTTACTCAATGTACCTTCTTTTAAAAACGTATTTGTTTCTTTGAGAGACAGTTTCAATTGCACATGGCAGATTATTTTAATGAAACAAAGTAAGATCAATATAATGAAAGCCGGATTAAATATGTTCAGGAAGATGCTCACATCCTAAACCTTTGTGTGTTGATTCTATGTTTTGAAGTGGAGAGAGAAATTAATCACAGAATATGATTCCCTAATTCACTTGTGTTCAGGAAGGTAAAGAGTGCTTGAAACGTGTATGATGTATGATGAAGCTGGATTCTTCATGAGGTAAAGTAAAAGGGATTATTCAGTGAGCCTCAGAAAGCAGTCTTTCTGAAGTAGACAACCAAGAGGCTGCAGGTGATGTAAACAGATTATGTTTCTTGGAGATTAAAGTGAGCTTTTTGACATTTGAGAGACCCTATTAAAAACTGGTCTCTGCTTACTGTTGTCTGTGGACAATATTGATTGCTGAGCTGTTTGCTTGTAAAAGGAATTCTTTCTAGGCAAATAATGCAGTTTTAGGAAAGAGAATGACCTCTGCAGGAGGAGGTGGCGTACAATTATAAATCATACCAAATGTGATTGAAACTCTCCCACAGGCAAGAAAAAAAATCAAATTAAAGCAAATATTGTATTGAAGGAGTTTCAGTGGATGCCTTGGAGAGCTCTGATTTTTATGTAAATGCTCATTTAGACTGAGGTTTACTGCTTCCTTAGAATAATGGAGAAGAAAAGCATATTTAATTGGAAAGGGAGGTAATGTCAAGGAAATAGATGAATTGCAATTCCCTTTCTAGATTTTTTGCCTCCAGATCTAGCAGCTATGATAGTTCACTGTCTTAAATTGTCCAAAGGAAAACAGTAATAGAACTTCATTCTGTATAATTTGGGAAATCTTGCTTTTTTTTCTTTATCACATCTTCTAGATTATTGCAGCTTTAGATAATTTCCCTGTCAGGTCCTTTTGCATGTCCTTGTGGGAATTGCCTAGTGATTGACAGCTTTGATCTGGAAATTGCTACAGTTAAACTGCTACAATTCATACGGAGAGAACTGCCAAATAATTTGACAGAGAGATGCCAAGAAATGACGTATCCAGATCTGTCAGACAAACTTTTTTAGAGGAACCATGATTTGAGTTTTGCTATATAGTTATGGTGCCTACTGGGCACGCTTGTTCTGTGAGCCTGCTTTTCATGGGCTACAGAGAGCTGACCATACCTCTGCTCTGCAAAAACTGGGGGCTGGGGTGGGCAATGGCTGCTGTCAGTAAGTCCCAACAAAATGTTCACCAGAAATCAGAAATTAAGGATTTTGTGGTCATGGCACCAGCTCACAGGCAAATAGTTTCATGCCTGAAATAGTGTGAAATTGATGTAAAATGTTTCCTGAAACAAGATTCTTAATAAGAAACTCAAGAGTAAATAAGATCATTTTAACTGAGCTCAGGATGAACCTAAAAGAACTCAAACATATTGCACACTTATGCATCTTTTTTCTTGTCTTTTTTTTTTTTTGCATTTGCACACAAAAAATACTGCAAAAGTTATAGTAGCTAGATTTATTCTGACAGTAAGAATAGACACAATTATAAATGTCACAGTATCATGTAGGCTATCAGGCAGTTGAGGCAACACACGTTCAAACCTAACTGAGTAAACGTATTTTATTTGCATTCAAGCTAATGCCTCAAAACTGGAGTTAACCTCTCAGTGCTAAAATCAGGGCAGGTACAAGGCTATTTCCCTAATCTAACAAATTGAAATGCTGACTGTGTAGCCTAAACTATTTCATTCTTAAATCTCTTGTTGAATTTGTCTATGTAATGTGAAGATTTAACGCATCAGGGTATTAAAAATCTCATCAAGTTTAACAGAATAAACCTTAAAAAGAGCTTTCATCATTAAACATTTTCATACTCTATAATGTGCAAAGTTTTGTAGCCATATTTTAAGGAGTGGCCATATTTTCCGTACAGAAATACGTGATGCTTCAGCCACTGAGCCCAATCCCCAAGGAGAAGGAAGGCATAAACAGGAAGAGGCAGTAAAGAAGAAGTCATTTAATTGTGGGCTAGAGAAGAAAAGTACCTCCCAGGAGGTTTATTCTGGACAGCTGAATGTCTGTGCTTATGGGAGCAGGGAAGATGTAACTAAGAGCTCTCTGGATTGTGCCTGTCCTGAAGTAAGTTAGAGGCACCAGTCAGCCCAAAGGGTGAAATTATATAGCAGCAGGGAAACTAAGCATACTCATCAATCTTTTAATAATATTTCCTACCATTTTATCCTTCTCCTGAGTTTTAAAATTATCCTTCTGTCTCAACAAATTTCTCCTTCTAAACCAGCCCATGACAGATCTTTCTAGGATGCCCAACTGAAAGTGAAGGTGTAACAGAAAGTCTGGGGCACAGGGAGCCTCAGCTCAGTGTTGCACTGTGGAAACTGGTTCTTATTCTGGCTCTGCCAAAGAGCCACATCAGGACATTGGGTAGTTGCTTAAAACAATCCTTTAACAGGTTATTCTTAATTCAGTGCTGCTTATTTTACAGACACTAGACCATGCCTTCCATTTTTCACTTATGAGCAGCTACATATCTAATGAACTTTGAATGCCAGAAACGTTATATAGTAGTAAATGTTCTGAAAAAAACAAATACATGACTCAGAATAGACACCAAGAATAGTAGAAACTTTGAACCTACATCTCCTGAGGTTTTAGATTGCCATTTTAAAGTTTTATTAGTAGTATCACCTCAGTTCACAGCATGCTGTGAAAGTGAAGTCATTGATGTTTGTAAAGTACTCCAGACTGGTAGTGATGAGCACCATGTAGAAGCTTATGGGCAAATTACTCTGCCTTTCTTATCTTTTTTAACTCATTCATGTCTTTGTGCTCCCTCTCTCAGTATTGGTCCTTCATGTTCTCTGCACTTGGCCAGTCTAAGGCTTGATACCAAGGTCCTGCCACCCAACACTGGCTACTTGCTCAGTACCTCCTATCTCCCCTTTCCAGTCTCCTCATCCAAGACTCCTGTCTCAGGCTCTGTCCTTCCTGTGCCACAGCCACTTCCCATCCCCTTTCCATCTCTGGCACATGGTGTCATCCTCCACTCAGTGTCCATGTCCTGCAGCAAACATGGTGCATGTGACAGAAACGTCCCAGCTGCTCCATGTGACCAGACTTTTGTCCCCTTGGCAGCAGGGACTGATGCACAGGTGGGCATGTGCCTTGCTCTTGCTTGAGTCCTGCCCTGGCACACAACTGGAATCTGCTCTCCTGAAAGATGGAGTGGGGTTCAGATGTGCTCTATGGGGCTGGTATCCTCACAGATGGTATCTGTTAAAGGCTAGCAAGTCTATACTGAGTGGATTCAATCACAATTTTTATAAGGCTCATTCTTTAACCAAATGTGGGTGGACCTGCACAGAAACTGCACAGTGAAACTGTTTTTTGAAACAGTTTCTTGTCCTTGCTCCAAAATCAGGGGAGGCACTAGGTTTTTCAGCAAAATGCTTGTTGCTGAATCTGCTACTTAGAAACACCTGAGCTAATTCAGCTGAATTTTTTTATTTTAAAACGAAAGCAAAGCAAAGAAGACACTCAATATGGAAATGTTTTGTAGTGTTTGAAATTGTTATGCACAATTGGAAGTGGGCTCTTCAAGGCAGCTGGCAGCCTTGCTAATATGTAAAACTACTGCCTGTGCTGATACTAGCAGTGTAGGTAGGAGTCACAAATCTAAATGCACCCAAACTGGGGGTGTTCTGGATGTAAGCTGAACAAAGAGCTGCATTTTATCATTTAGAGCTTTAGAAAGTTTGGCAAGTAAGAAAAATTTGCTTACATGACATCCTGAGGTGCCTGATAGAACTATTGTTTATATTTTCATCATTAAAGCTCATTCCAAGACCTTTATATTCTCATTTTCAGGACCGTTATATTTGCTAATAATGGAACACTACCACCTATTTAGAAAGTTGTTTTTGAAGACCAGCTATGAAACATACTTTTAATCAATTGACCTTGGCTAAGAGGGTTGGGAAACTCGAGGAAAGAAAAACATACTCCTGTCACCTATGAAACCATACTACACGTAAGTTTTTGGTTATTTGTGGACTCTGTTTGCCACCAAATTATTTAACCATGCTGTGAATTCTTCCCATGATTTAAACTGCTCTGTATGAAGAGTGAATGCCATCATGATTCTAGTGAAAAAAGCAATCACAGTAGTAATATTCTGCCATTTCTAAGAACTACAGAGTGAATCCTCATAAATAACAGGCTCAGTCTCAAAGCAATAAACATACCAGGGTATGAAAATCATCTTTTTTCATCCATATAAAAGTAAGTATGATTTAGTGTTTCATACCTTCATTATACCAGTAACATCCTACCAGCAATCATCCACAATAAACTATTACATTATTTCAAACTACATTTAATATTTAGTGTTGAGGAAGCAATGTATTTGACAGTAGTCAAGCTGAAAATCTCTTCACAACAAAGATTTTTCAAGTATTTCCATTCCTCATATATACATATTGATTTTTGTTTCGTATTTAGAATCACTTAGCTGCTAAAGAAGTCAAGTACTAACGTGCTCTCAGATTTGCTGGCAAAATACTGAGAAAATGGAGGCTATAAGTATGTTGTGACTCCCGCAGAAGGAGTATGTGGTAAAAGTAAGAGAATGCAGACTGTGACTGCCTGCTGCAAATCTCTGAATACGCCCTGAAAAACTAAGGCACGCAAGAAATATCTGGTTGCTAGTACAACTGGTTGCACAACATTGACTCCCCTTTGGTCTAGCAGACTGCAGATCTGTTGACCTGGACAATCTCTTTTAGTCTGAGTGGAGAAGTTATGAAAAATATTTTTCAGTAAAACCCTGAGAATAAGGAAAGATTTGCTTAACACACTTCTTTATGATTTTCTGAACATGTGTCTCTGCTGTCAGAAAATCATGCAAAAAAAAATGTACTGCATAGTCTCTTGGGAACATAGGACTATCTGAGTGAAGTGTCTTGTCCGCAGCATTCAAAACTGATCTCAAGAGTCTGGACCTAAATAAGCCGGATGTTATGAGCTTTTCTGATTTGCCCAGTGACAAACATACTCCCTTTCTTCCCCCTTGCTTCTGCACATATCAGGCAGGAGGATATGGTGCCATAGACTTTGTACCACAGAATTAGCTCTTCCAGAGCAAAATCAGTGACAACAAAGTGTACGCGGTGTTTCCTAAGTACCTTCCCAGTCAAGCTGTAATGAGGCTTCATAGTGAGCAACAATTAGGTCTGATTGTGTTGGCAATCACAGCAGATAAGTTATTAGCAAAACAGTTATATTAGGAGAATCAAGTTATCTTTTTTTTATCAGTACTCTGTTTTCCTGGGCAGGATTTTTATTTCTCTTCATAGACAGTGGATAAAGAAGCAACACGGTTTCCTGAATGCACATGAAGATATACTATGGGGTAATAAACCTGAATAATATTCATTTCCATTTGTTATAATGATTGTAATAAATCTACAAGGCATAGATGAAAGCAGTTGTACTAGCCTTACATCTTGCAGAAGATAAAAAAGCTTCTAAAAAGGACAGAATGGAGTGTTTATTATGCCTTCTTAACTTTAAGTACATTTAAAAGAATTGTCATTTCCTTCTGTTGCCTCATTTACAAGCACCAAGTTAGGTGGTAATTATAAGATAATTCAGTAACACTCTAAAATAATGATTCAGCTAATTAATGCTGAATTACAGAGGCAGTCCTACACAGATACTTATAACACCCCTATTAACACTGACAGAGTTCATCATGATTATTTGAGCAAGGACTGAAGGAACTGAATGTGATTAGACCATTTCTTGAAAACATTTACTTTCCTGTTTTTTTTAAGGAGAATTGTGGCCTTTTATAGAGTTCTCCATAATGCAGGTGTCGTAGTGAGGAAATGGGGCATAGGAACCCTCCTTCTACGTGCAGCAGTCACTCTGCGCAATTTTTGTGAGGTCTTTAAAGCCTAAATTGAGATATCGTGCTGGTCGCTGAAATCCTGACCACAAAAGGGTGTAGTCTTTTGGTTACGAACTGTGGTCAAGGGACATGTTGCCATCTGTGGTATCTTTGAATTTGACTGATGCTGATGTAGGGCAGAGGATGGGAAGAATGTCTTGCTCAAGGTCACTTGAGAGGTTTTGTTGCTTCTCACTGTTGATCAACAGAGAGGTTTTCTTGCCTCAGCAGTCCAGGGCCCAGCATCCTTCTATTTTATTTATCCCATTTAGTCTGGAGAGTCAAAGTTTTTCTGGATTGTTGTCTTGTGTTAGAGCTTTGTATTTTGTCACATTTGTTTATGCTGCATTTGTGCTGCATTTTTGGAAATTGAAAGGGGGATATATGAAGGCTCTTAAAAATAGACTAAGCTACTTTTTATTTTAAAATGGGCTAGAAGATGATACAAAAAGTAGGTTTTGTTGTTTTAGTTACATGGAGAGATGCACAGGTCAGGGTAACATGACATATCTTAAGGATTTCAAGACAGCATGTTCAGATGTCCCAAGCAAAGTTTGTTGTCTTTACTGCCTGCAAGCTGATGGCAGAGTTTTCAATGCAGTATAACTTGTTGCTGATGGAGATGTCTCTGGCAATGACATTAATGTACCCATTAATGCCAGCTGCCTGGACATCACCACCCTGTGTGCTGTCTTACACAGGCAATATTTTCAAGACTTTTATCAAATCATAACACTTTTCTTCTGTAAGGAACTGCACATCAAATGTTAAATATATGCTCGAGTGGAAAAAAGTTAGAAATTGTATATAAATATACTACACAGTCACTGGGAAACTGAATACAAACTCATCCAATTAAGGGGTCTTGGCAAATAGTTGTTGCCTCAAACTTGTGATTTTTATTTTTAAGTGGGAGTTCTGCAGAGGCTAATGTGTGAAAATTCCCATGGTGAAGCACACGGGGCCGTGTGCATCACTGCTGCGCTCAGCCCTGGTTTCCGCTCCTGGTGGTGGAGAGCAGGTTCTCGACGAAGGCAGGCCAGAAGAAGCACAGCATGAGATAGCAGCAGAGCTGCTTCAGCCCCACGATTCTGGCTGTGAGATGGGAATAGTCTGGCGATGGTCCTTACATCCCTGCGGGGGGCGATGGGTGATGGATCCGCATGCTGGCACTGCATCTGCAGCCCAATGATCTCCAGCTGTCATAGATGGCAGCCGGCTGTGTTATAGCCAGTTTGAAGCTGGGCTTTGTGGTTTCTTTGGATTACCAAAACTCTCTTCATTCTGCCCAGAAGCACTTAAAATATTCAATGCTATGGCTACAGAGGCAAATTCAGACTTGGCAAAACAGAGTTGCTTTCACTTACGTAAGGGCTGAATCTGCCTCCTGGTATTTCAGTGGCCAGTTACTTCCCCTCTCTTCAATGTAAAAGTATGGCTTTTGCTGTCCCAGCTAGAGGTACTGCTAAAGCACATTCATCCAGCCCTTTGGAATCAGTAACAGCTGGAATGGGTTCAGGTAGAAAATTATGGTATTACAATTGGGATACTGAACTCGAGGGACTGAAGCTCTGCTTCTAACTGTGCTGCAGACTGTGATGGAATAACCTAATTTTTCCACTTTCCCACTTGTCTATCTGTAAAAATGGATGGTAATCTTTTATTCATCTATCTTACCTATTCAGGGTAGAATATATACTGAAATGTAAGCAACGATAACAGAACATTAAGCAAATGGGCCTGGGAGTATAGAAGTGACAGAGGTGGATAGATGGAATGAAAACAAACATCATGAGAAAGAGAGTAGAAATCACAAATGCAGCTGGCTCAGTGAAAATCCCTGCTTAGAAACACAGCTTAGGGCAGGTTTTGTATAGCTCTTTTTTCTCCTTGCTTGCTGAAGTGGGGGGAGTGGGGAGGAGCTCAGTCCTCTCCAACAGCTGGAGGTATAGCTCTTTTGTGGGCTGTTGGTGGGAGATGCTTTGCTAAAAGGGGAAAAGCCTGGGTGCACATAGGATACTGCTTGTGTGACACCTTGAAATGCAAGGTGGCTGAGGTCTTAGAAATCGCTTTGGAAATTTGCTGAGTGTTTATTAATTGCCCAAGAAAGGAATAAATTTATTCTCTGATGAATGAACTGTGGTCAGCCAAGGAAGAATTTCAGAGATCATATATCTGTTTAAAGACTAGTGAAAGAGTGGAAGAAATGGGCCAATCTGGCCCATGTAAAGATAAACAGTGATTAGAGAAAGGAAACAATCCAAGGAACAAGCTGAATTTGGCAAGAATACATCGGCAGTATGTTTTACAACCCTGCAAGTGTACAGCCCCTAGGCAAGACCAGCTCCAGTGGAAAGCTTTAGCCATCAAACTGCAAACACTTAAAAACTGATGATAGGCTCTTTGGGAGCCTTTCTGGGAGGAAGATTCATGTCTGGCAAAGTGACTTGCATACTTCTGGCACTAAATAAACCATGTCTAACTATGGTGCTTCTGTGGTTGCCCATCACCACACTATTTTTGTGTCTCTGTGCCTTAACTGGCTCCATGCGCACAGTCCCTGTGGCAGAGGAGGCAATGCTCCCCAGCTTGCCAACAGAAGGCAGAGGCTTAAATTTGAACTTGAGGAAGAACTCTTGATGAAATCCAGAATCATAAACCAAAGCCCTCTCATTAGTCATACAAGTTGGGACCGCCCATCATTGCTGCTGTAGCAAGGGTTGGACATCATTTTGGGACTCCAAGAGCAACCCACTCCACAGGAGCAGCACCCTATCTCCTTAGCACCACCAGAGTCAGCAGCCACCACTTCCCTGACTCATGCTGGCTGGCCTCACTGTGTACTCCTAGCAGCAATCATCCTTGCTTGTCTCATAGCACACATCTGCCACCAGCCACATTGGCCAAGCAGCTACCTCCTGCACCCCAGCAGCCTTTGCCACCCAGCACTGTAGAGACAGAAGTTCTAACTCCTGCTCCTTGTCTGGAGGTCAGCTCTTTCATTTTTACCTGGGGAAGAAAACCAGTCCTTTTGGGTGTCCCTCCTGCTGGATAAGGAAGGCTTGGGGTCAGAGCATCCTGTGTTTTATGGGGCGGGGATTTCCAGCCTTGGCCGGCCCACCAGCTACAGGGCTGCATCAGACTCTGGGGGAGGTTACATTCCTGATGGTCTTGTCAAAGCAACATAGTGCAGAGACAAAGATGTCCAGTGTCAGTGAGGTTAGCTCTGAAGCCTAGTGGTTATGACATGCCTGGGTGGGAAGGAAATCCTCATTTCACTTGCTCTGTCTTCTCAGAGAACTTTTAAAATGTGAAATATATCTAACTGGTCTGTCAGGAGAAGCTGAGGAAAAGTTTTTGCAAGATTTAGGAGTGGACGTCATCACTATATAAAGAGACTGGGATTGTACAGAATAGCATTTATATGACAGTGAGGCAGGGAGTGTGGGATACAGGCATCTGAGACAGTCATGCTCCTTGGTCCTGTGGGGCAGGCCCGTGATTTGCCCAAGATTTCACAGGCAGGCTGTGATTGATAAGGTAACTTGCCAGATTCAAGGCTGCTTTACTGGTACCTCCAAGATATATTGTGTCACAGTATCAGCCGTATACCACTTACATTTGTTGTGAACATAACTTAATTTCTACCTTTGGATATACACATGCTAAATAATTGAAATCCAACAAAATCCTTCAGTCTTATTCCCAGTGTGTGAAAGAGAAGTGACCTCCTGGAGACTGCACATGTCAGCAGAGAGCTGGAGGCAGGGAAAGTGTGGAGTGGGAGCAGTACGAACCATCATCTGTATTAAATGAGACCTCCCCTTCAAGCAGCTCTCTTTCTTCCTATTGTGGAGTGAGGTTTTTTCCCCCCTTTTGTGTTAGATTCCCACTGTAGACCAAACTGTTAGCTGAACGGCTCATGCTGCTGTCGAGCCAGGGCTTGGGTCCCCACCATGTGCACTTCAAAATCATTAAATGTGTGACCATCTTATCAAATTGACCCTAATATGAATGCTGAACACCTCCTTAGAACAACATGCAGACCTGGCTGCCACTGCCTGCTTTTATGATGTTTAAATGTTTTGTGCCTCTGCACTGTTACATGCTTTTTATAGATTTGCTGGAAACTATAAAGTGGCGACTTGTAGCTCAGTGTGATTTACCCCATTGTTTTCTGCTGCACAAAACTGTTTGTCAGTGGAGCTGTGATTTCAGGGGGACGTTTGCACAGAAATGTAATGAGGTTTGGCTGGTCCTCGGGAGCAGGAGTGATTTTGAATTGCTGCTGACCTCGCAGGGAATCTGGGCTGCACTGAGGCAGAAACCGCTGAGCTGGAAACAAAAACCTGGAGAAACTAAAGCAGGCTCTCCATCTTCTGCTCTGAGTTAGCAAAGAGGTAGTTTATCCAAAAGTCTATGACAAATGCTAGAAGGTACATTCATAGCTTTATTAAAAAAAAATTAACAGTAGTGCAGCTTTTTAAAATGTGTCTCTTCTTTTTGGTGTGTTTATGTAAACTGTTCATTTGCAAATGAGCTGGCCATCTCTTTGGTTCTGTTACTTTGAGCTTACTCTTTCTTCTGGGTGTGGGACCTCTGGGTTAGGCTTCTGTACAGGCTTTGCAAAGTAGAGGGATGCTATTACATTCTTGAAACTAGAGAAAGATTTATTTGTTTTATAGTCAGGCTTATTAGTACCCTCTCTGTAAACAGCTGTATAGAGGTTCCTTCCTGATTTCCACTGTTCCACAATGCTTACAATTACAGGAAAAATGTATGTAGAAGTTGTGTTTGAATAAAAAGCAGGACAAACCCGGTATTTTTGTCCAACAGCAATTTTTATGGCCTTTTTTAGCAATTAACCATCTTATGGTAATAAAACACATTTTGCGCTGTTGGAATGTAAAGGCTCAAACAAAAAGGCTTTTGGTTACAGAATTATCCTTCACAGGTCTGCTCTGCCCTCTCTCCAACATATTCTCTCCTCTCAAAAAAGGAGAGTTTGCTTATACTTGAAAGAAAAAAAAAAAAAGAGTTGCCTTTGGACAGAGATCAATCACGGAAAATTTCATCCCCATCAGAGAATGTTTTGGAAACATATGAGGCTGTAAGCAGATGATCTGATACTGATCCCACTTAGCTCACAGCTGTTTTACTCCCGTAATGCCAGTGACTGCAGTGGATTTACCAGTGATTTGCCACCATAAGCCGAGATCAGGATCGGGCTGCGGGTTATAATGGCATCTGCTCAGAGACCTCAGCCCTAGCAGTTGCTAATGGTGAAAGAGACAGTAAAAGATGCTGTTCTCCTGAGTAGTGGTAGTGAATGGGACTATGCATATGCTTAAGGGCTGCAAGACCAGGCCCCACCGAGCTGTGCTTTAAATAGTAAGATGCTCAAAAGATAAAGTGCTTTAATTCACATGGAAATCCTAACTTCCAGGTGCTTATCTTGACTGGGTGTATTTGGCCTGCCATGAGCATTTTATTTTGGTATTTTAACACTTCAGACACTGAGCTGAATTGGCACTTATCAGTTAACATAATATGAGGCTGATCTGCTTAAATCATCCATCCCCTCTGGTAAGCGTAAGATATTTGTAAAGGTTGAAGGCTCTTGCAGAAGTTAGTATTTGGAGTATGCTGACTGCTGGGACAAATGTGTTCAACTTACAAACACTCCCCAGACAGCCTTTGTTCTGGCCTGCCCAGTTGCTTTGTGTAGCTGTGCCCACCACTGGCATTGGGGGTAGTAGTACATTGCACCTGTCTGCTGAAGGGTGCAGTGTTGTCTTCTGCTAAGAGGAAGAGAGATTGACTCTCGTGATCCCTCAGCTTTATACTGAGTATGATGTATGTGGAATGGAATACCTTGTTGGTCAGTTTTGGATCATCTGTCTTGTCTGCTTCTTCCCGCAGGTGCAACACCTCACTTACGACACCCCAATATGGCACCCATGATGTGGCAGTTGCCTTGAACTCCACAGGCGCAAGCATAAGCAAGAGCTATATTTACATACCATACCTAGTAGTAGCTACAAACGTCAAGGATTATCGCTTGTAGAAGCAGACACTGTCTGGAAAAAGATGCCATTAGTTTCAGAAAGCACAGTCACTTAGAAGAGACTTAACTGAAGAAGTAAAATCACTAAATAGGGAATAAGTTCTATTTAGCTTAAGCAGGAACACCTGTCCAAAAGAGCTTGGAGAGCCATTCATGAAAAGAGAGAGGCACAATTATACTGACAAACAAGGACAGACTGGTTGAGGATATGAAGGCTGGAGGCAGCCGTGGCTGTAGTGACCATGAGATGGTGGAGTTCAGGATCATGTGCAGTACTCACAGAGCAACAAGCAGGATCCCAATACAGGAATTCAGAAGGGCTAACTTTGGCCTTTTCAAGGAGCTGCTTGGATAAATCACCTGAGATAGGGCACTAGAAGGTAGTGGGACTCGAGAGTTGGTTAATATTCAAGCACTGTTTCCCCCAAGCTCAAGATTGGAGCATCCTGATGAGTAGGAAATCAAGTAAGGGAGCCAGGAGACCTGCATGGCTGCGCAGGATGCTACTGAATAAACTCAAGTGGAAGAAGGAAGTTTATAGAACATGGAAGAAGGGGCTGACCAATTGAGAGGAATACAAAAATGTTGACAGAGTGTGTAGGAATGCAACAAGGAAAGTTAAGGCCTCCTTAGAATTAAACCTGGCAAGGCAAGTCAAGGACAACAAGAAAGGCTTCTTCAGGTACGTTAGAGACAAAAGGAAAGCTAGAGGAAATGTGATGTTCTGGTGACGGATGATACAGAGAAGCTAGAATTACTAAATGCCTTCTTTGCCTCTTTGAGACCACAGAGGAAGTCAGGAAAAAGGAAGGCATTAACTTGGTTGAAGAGGATTTGGTTAGAGAACAATTAACTGGACATCTACAGATGCATGGGCCCTGATGGGATGCACCTGCAAGTACTGAGGGAGCTGATGGACGTCATTGCTAGGCCACTCTTCATCATCTTTGTAAAGTCCTGGAGAACGGGAGAGGTGCCTGAGGACTGGAGGAATGCCAATGTCACTCCAGTCTTCAAAAAGGGTAAGAAAGAGGGCCCAATTAATACAGACCAGTCAGCCTCACCTCCATCTCTGGAAAGGTGATAGAACAGCTTGTTCTTGGCACCATCTCAAAGCATGTCAAGGAAACAAGGGTTATCAGAAGTATTCACCATGGATTTACCAAGGGGAAGTGGCCAGTATGTCGAGGGAGGTTCTCCTCCCACTCTACTCTGCCCTGGTGAGACCACATCTGGAGTTCTGTGTCCAATTCTGGGCTCCCCAGTTCAAGGACAAAGAACTACTGGAGAGAGTCCAGCACTGAGCCACTAAGATGATGAGGGGGCTGGAGCATCTCCCATATGAGGAAAGGCTGAGAGAGCCGTGTCTGTTTAGCCTGGAGAAGAGGAGACTGAGGGGGGATGTCATTAATGCTTATAAATATCTAAAGGCTGGGTCTCACGAGGCTAGGACCAGACTCTTCTTGTTTGTACCCAGTGACAGGACAAGGGGCAATGGTCACAAACTGTACGCAGGAGGTTCAACTTAATTATAAGGAAAATCTTCTTTACTCTGAGGGTGACAGAGCACTGGAACAGACTGCCCAGAGGGGTTGTGGTGTCTCCTTCTCTGGAGACATTCAAAACCTGCCTGGACATGTTCCTGTGTGATCTTCTCTAGGTGATCCTGCTCTAACAGGGTAGTTGGACTAGATGATCTTCAGAGGTCACTTCCAACCCCTACCGTTCTGTGTTTCTGTAATTGCCTGTCTCTTGCAGGAGAGATCACATCATCATGATTTTAACCTCTGGAAGCAAAGAAAAGAAAATAAATGGTTTGGTGAAGCTGATTTTTTAAATAATTATGTATCCTCTTCCACCACTAACAGTACGGCTGTACTTATTTTAAATTACTTGGATTACAGTGTTGAAAATTACATCTCTGCTTGTATATCTACTCCATGAATAAAAAGTGTCCTTAAACTTGTCACTCCAGTACTTACTTTGAAGCACAGAAACTCAGGAACTGGTCTTTTAAGCCAAGCTAGCATGTCCTTATACTTGAGCTGTTGCTTGTCATGTTCTTCCCTGGGCTTTTGCTAGACCAGCTGTTGGAGGCAAGACATTGGATGTGATGTAGCTTTGGTCTCACTTGCTAAACTGTTCATATGCCTACATTTTTGTAGGTGCAGCACCTAGCTCAGATATCCAACATAATCTGTTCCTCTTCTTAGTCAACCTGTACTGTATAGTACTTTCACACAACTACAAAAACTACAAAATTAAGTTCTATTCTGATATTCTGTATGTTCTGAAAAGAACTGTCTGTCAACAACTCTGATGCGCTTGTGTTGCATTTGGGCAGATCCTGGATGCATGTGTTGTTGCATTTCTCCCATTAGTTACCTAGATTGAAGCAGTTTTTGATGCACTTCCTTCTGTTATAAATAAAACTTGAAAGGAGAGATGCTTTTGTCACTGCAGATCATATTCAATTTATACCATTCCAGATCTTGGGGACCTGAATTGGACAGCTTCACAAGTGACTTCCAACATGTTGAAGATGTTGCTTTTATCATGCAATTAGATGTAACTGAATATGCTTGTTAAAAAAACATGGCAAAAAAGTTGCCAGTAGGTAAGGAACCAGGACTACTTCCTTATTGTTCCTAGTCACAAGTTATACTCAGTATTTCTTAAAAAAATATCCACCTGACAGGAGATATGTGTTTATTTTATTATTAGTTTTGCTAATATGTTACTCAAAGCAGGTGTCAGATCTGATTCGGTTACCAAAATAAAGACCAAAGTCAACAGAAAAAATTGCAGACCATGATGGAAATGAAAATGTAGGGCTTCTCAAGATTTTGTAGCTGATGAATGTTATCTAAAAGCATTAATAATCTTAAATTCTTGAATTATTATCAATGAAGCCCCTAGCTCTAGCAGAGTTGTCAGTACACTACTGGTTGTGAAAATATGCAAATGCCACTAGTTTTTGCTGGTGAATTAAATCTTCAAAATTGCTATACAGATGTCATATGTAACAAACATTTAGTGATATGTCAAAGGAGGCATTTTTTCTGGTTCTTTTCCTATAAAATCCCTTCAAAGAGTTATCCCTGGATCTTGCAGACTGTTGATTGTGGGAAGTCCCAGGGAGATGACTGCATTTCTGCGGCCAGATTTGGAGCATGTGCAGATCACTGCAAACTCATCGAAGTCAGGGTGTAGCAATTTTCAATGACATCCTGGGGCCAGGACTTCCATCCATTAATTATGTGAAAGAAGACCTCCTTTAGTCAAAGCTGCCAATTGTTAATGTAATTGAATGTCACCTTATCCTTATATGATTAGGGAAGAAAAGCAGAAGCTCATGCTGAACATCCATTTGTTTTATGCCCTTACATATTTTTGTGTCACTTGGGGCTTTGTGTGTCTGATAAAAGCAGAGAAAGGCCATATTTACCAGAATCTGAGCTAGAGGTACCAGGAACCAAATTTGTATTCTGTTTTTGTTGTTTTGTGTTTTTTTTTTTGTTTGGGTTTTTTTTTTAAACTAATGGAAAACCTCAAAGCTGAATGGCTGCCACTGGTGCTTCCTTAGGTAAAGGACAGGTCTCGCTTCTAAGAAGGTGCCATGGCTCTCTGGGGTCTGGCTGCTGGTGAACATTGAGCAGGAGACTTATTGTTCTGCACCATCTTACAGCTTTTTCTGTGCTGGTCAGACTTATTCCCACAGATAAGTGAATCCTTGTTAATAATATTCAGTGTATAACTTTCCTACTGTGCGGATTTAAAAAACCTTTATAAAAATAAGAAAACATGGTCTGAGAAATCTTTCTGTTGTTGTGTGATGTTTGAAGCATTTTTTTCTTCTTTTCTTTGGGG
Source organism: Mesitornis unicolor (assembly GCF_000695765.1). NCBI lineage: Eukaryota > Metazoa > Chordata > Aves > Mesitornithiformes > Mesitornithidae > Mesitornis > Mesitornis unicolor. The sequence goes on from NW_010202404.1 coordinate 27,519, forward strand.
AATAAAATAAGTGAAAATAAATGTTAGGATGTATGCAAAATAAGCCTACATTTTTAAGTAAACATGAAGTAAACATGTGCTGCTTTAGGCCAGTTTTATAAAGCTGAATTCAACAGTTTCAGTTCAGTAAATATTGATAAACAGGCAGAAAAGCCCTTTCTTTCAAAGTTTGAGCACTGAATCCAGGCATCACCTTTCGATGGTAGCTGGCCAATTAAACATATCTCAACATCATCTCATAGAGGAAGTTAACTACAAATAGGATGAGTAAAACTAACAGGATCAAGTCTCCTTATGAATTCTACTTTTAGGTTTTTAGAATAACTCTGTCTTAGAAGATGATGAACTGACAGTCACACAGGAAAAATTATCACAGACACTTCTCTTCTGGATAGATTAAACTCTCTAGAGGCTGGTAAAAATGAAGCAAATCAAGTACATCATCTTTCATATTCTCATCAACCCATCTACTGTGGAAAACATCAGAAGTCAGCGTGCTCTCATTCAGCTGAAATATTATTTCTGTGCTATTTCTAGACCAAAGAGACAAATATCAGAGAAACAAACTCTTTAATAATCAGCCAAAGGAAAGACTAAAAGCTGAAAAAGCCAGAGTGCAAAGTCCCACTGTATGTTGGCCAATGCTGTTGTGTTCAGAGTGCTACCTGGAACAGCAAATGCTAGTTCTTGGGAGTTAGAAAGCTAGGATGTTTTTGTCGCTCTGACTCCTTCTCTCAATTCTTTTTGTTTCTTTGTTTGTGTTTTTATTTCTGTATGTTTTGCAAGAACGTAGCTGTGGAGAATGACTAGACTGAGGACTCCAGGAACTGGGTGCAAGAAGATCAACTCCTGTTGCTCCTGTGCCATTTAATGAAAAGCAGACAGACCACCAGATAAGCACAGGTGACAGAGAGGTAGGTGACATATTGCCTGTGCTGACAGTCTCAGACTTGTGGGTCACCTGTAGCCATCAATGGTGGTATCTCAATAAGCTTTCTAGTCTTTTATGTCATTAGCAGACAGTGAAGTACTGTTTGGAAATTATGCAATTTCTTTGTGGCATAACAGCTGGTTACAAAGAACAGCATAGCCACTGTAGTGCATGTGTCTCATGCATATATGGTGATTCACTGTCTATTTTTCCTTTTAATGTCTCAGCAACTCAAGAAGTGGGAGTGACCACTTGTGTTTTTGATCTGCTGAATGGCATCTGGAAAAGCCATTCTTGTGCAATGTTTTTGGCTAAAGTGGTCTTGCTGATGTTGGAAGTCAGCAGTGTAGTTGGATGGCCCAGAGACTGCCTCATCTGTGTGGCCACATATGGTGTTACTATTTGCATACTGATGGGAGTGTGATGCAGACTTACAACAAAGAGGATTGCAAACCTAGTGACTGTTCTGTTGCAAGAGCCTGTGCAGGTAGCCAATTACAGCTGTTGTGTTCATTTGACAACTTTTTGTGGTCATTTTCCTGTATTAAGCACAGACATAGGCAGGCTGTGCCAGTCATTGTGTTTGATACAGCTTGCTGCAGATGATACTGAGGTACCACAGCTAACTGGGATGTATTTTTTTCTCATCAGAACTGTTCATCCTTGAGTTTTCCAGCTTCTGCAACTGCCTAACTGAATAAGTGACTCTTCTTCTCATGCAAGCTCTGTCCTTTTTCCATTGAAGGTAATATGGCTGTGTGGGTGAGCTGTTGATTGATCATTTAATGCTCTTTCAGCCAGAATTAAGTGGGCAGATCTTTGTGCAGCATTGCGCACTGAGAGCTGCATTTCCAAGAACACCTCAATTTTTTATCTATTCATGTTCATGCACTTGCTTAATCATGCCTATCCTCACACTGACTCGTCATTAGTTGATAAAGTTGTGGTTTCTCCATGTACTTTCCTACTGAAACTCGGTCCCTGCTGCAAAGCAATGAGCTTGGTTCAATCAAAAATGTGTTTTAAAATTCATAGCTTGGGTGACTGTGCTCCTGTTAAATAAAAGTTAAGCATGTTAAATGTAAGTAACTTTTTATTTAACATGCTTACAGCTGTGACAGTCTTTGACGATGTACCTTTAATCAGGCATGGTGGTATGTATACCCATATATAGATGACAGTAGGTTATAAAGATCATTTTCCTTCTGGATTTTCAAAATTCAGATTAACTAACTGTTACCCATGGAAAGATTTCTAAAGAAAGAAGTAGCTATGTAAGCAAAACAAGAGAGCTGTTCATTAAGATGTGTTCTGAAGGTGCATGTCAGAACAGAAAAAGGATTTTAGAAATGGAAAATCTTTCATTAGGTCCATTATTGATATAATTCCATCAAGCTTTGCATTAAAGAGATTAAAGATGTAACCCTAGAAATCAAAACCGAGGGAAACTGTCAGTAAACATGGCATATATAAAGTACTTTGTGTTCTGATAAGAGGATGACTAATTTTAGTTTTTAGCCAGTAAAGGTCATAGTTCACATCTCAGTGCCCTTGTGCGTGGGAATCCACCACAGCACCTCAGTGATCTGGATTCTGTGAAACATTTCCATTCTTTGCTTTGCTTGACATGTCCTACCTGGCCTCGGGGAAGCCATTTAGCTTTTCAGTGCCTCAGTTCCTCTTCTGTAAAATGGAAATTGCATTTCCACTCTTCATATAGGCATTATAAAAAAATCATACCCTAAAGGTAGCCCAGTGGTAGGACTGCAGATAAAGTGCATTGTTTGCTTGAATCTTATATGTGTTATGAAAATCTGCATAAAACTTGCAAAGATATAAAAAAGTATGCTCACAAACACAAAAATAGTCAGTTTTAGAGATAAGAACCGGTCATGGTAACGTTATTAAAAATTGGGATTAAGATGATTCAGAGCATTATGCTAACACCAACACTGCCTAATCAGGATCTCAGAAGGCCCCAGTCACTGTGCAAAGAGCTTTTAGAGTGAAAAGTCAAGACAGCCAAACCATAACAGACGAAGAATATGCAAGCCAAATATGAAGGTGTTATTTTATACGTCTTGTAATTTTTCACTCCCTCCCTTTCCAGGTTGCACCTTGCTGTGTTTCCCACCTCTCTCCCCACAGGTGGGTTCTGCTCTTCTTCTCCCCCATGTTTCCCACTGCTTCCCCACCAAGAGCTCTGCAGGGGCTGCAATGCCTGCCAGAGAGCAGATGCCCTCCACCCTGCACTGCTCTTTGGCAGACAACCTGCACTGCAAGTTTCGGCTCAAAACAAACATTCATGGCTGAGTTATGAACCCCCAGAGGGATAGATGGTGAAGTGGATTAAAGCACTAACTCTTTGCCTTTGGCTCAAATCCACGTTAGGACAAAAATTAGAGTGAGTTTCAGAGTTAACTTTTATTTGTCAATGTGGCTTGGGTTTGGACATGGCAAAAAAGAATGGGAATGAAATGACAGTGGTTAAGACATGCTGGCGAGTTTTCAGAAGAAGCCTATGCAGTGCTCCAGCCAGTCTGACCTATTTAGCAATGACAAGTTTTGACAACATTTCAGGAAATGTTTCAACTTCAGAAGTAAAAACAAATACCCATGGACAGCCCTCCAGAGCAAAGGCCTGTGGGAATAGGAGACACCCAGCATGGTGCTGCTAGGGTGGCTATTCTGACTGGGAAAGGCTTTCACAGGGAAACACTTGTACTCCTATATTGTGCCAGCTTTGGCAGCGGCACACAGATGTCTGGTGACAACCTGTGCCTTTGCAATAGCTGGGCAGTGTCCTTCATGAGTGACTATCTGCTGGCCTGTGCAGCATGTTGTCTCCTTGACGTTTTTGGTACCTCCATGCACTGCTTTGCATTCATCCTGAGGTGCTGAGCTAGGTTTCACGCCTCATGCACCCTGTGGGAAATGTCTGGAAATGTCTAGAAAAGTCAGTAAGTTTTGAGGTTTTGCCCCTGTGTGCTATAATCAGAGAAGAAGAACAAACCTTAACTGTGGGTCTGGGGCTGTGTGGAAGGTGTCTGCCCTCCTCACGTTCCCCCTGAGGAAGAAGGAGTGGTACATTGCTCAAAAACTCTCTAAGTCATCGAGACCTACTAAGGCTGAAAAACAGAAGGTGGTTTTTGGTAAAATAAGAGGCAGATCCTTAAGAAGTACATATATGCAAGTCAGTGTTTGCTCTTCCTCTCCCACATAAACAGTTCTCTGAGAGTTTAATTCTGTTTGCTGATTGTAAAGTGGGGAACAGAGGAATAAAAGCATTAAGGAAGGCTTACCTGAATAATAATGAATATTTTCCTCAGGATAAATAAAACTGTTTTCAGTGTGTGCAAACCATCACATCTGAGAATATTTCAAAGCCATTCACTCATACAAGGAGCCCCAAGACTCCTGTGGAGACTCTCAGGACACCAGGGCCAGCCCAGGACCCATGCTGAGGTGCCTGTGGTGTCACTGGGGGCTGAGGCCCACTCCCAGCTGGCATCCAGACAGCTCTGACATGCTTTGAGCCCTTGGCTTGGGGTGCGGGTGGGAATGGAAAGGGATGTGTCCAGTCAGGGGGGAGGAATGGCTGGAAAGGGAAAGAGGATCCTGCAGGCTTGGTGGCAGCTGTGGCGCTGAAATTCTTTCTCTTTGGAAGCAGTATGGGACAAGTATTCAGTGCTGCTTTCTGGAGCCCAAGCAGTTTCTTCCAAATGAAAAAAGTCTTTTGCTGTATAAAAAGATTGTACGCCTTTGAAGGGAGCTGTCTGAATAGAGGCTTGTGACTCAGAATACTTAGGGTTTTTTTCTCCTCTGGTCAGGAATCCACCCAAATGCAGGTTGTGAAGGGAATAGGAGGACAGTGACTGTTTTCACTGATCTCTGTTAAGGCATTGAGGCTCCTGATGGATAAACAGCTGGTCAATGACTTGAAGAGCTTTGAATAAAGCACCATAACCTCTTTCTTCATTCTTAAACTGAAAAGAAGGCCAGTAGGGAGGAAAGGGAGCTGAGATTTGAAACCATTTTCCATCCATTCCCTTTCTCAGGCACCTGCAGAGGCTGCACTAGTTGTGATGAGGCTGAGGTGTCTTCTGCACTCTCCAAATGTCCCCCTTCTCTGTGCTTCCTATCCTTTTGAAACTCACTTAGTGTGGGAAGGCCAACATTATAGGCACTATTTCTAATTGATAGTTTATTATAATATTTGATCTATCAGAGAGGAGAAAACAGAAAAGAAAGGACACAGCACTTTATTTTTGTTAAATGCAAGTAGTCAGCTTGTTCTGACTTAGGTTAGTCTTCTGGAAACATCTAACCAATCCTAAGTTAGAGGCTAAGAAAAATCTCACACATATACTTGTTCTTGTAACATGTCTTGCAGGTGTATTTGGAATTCAAGAAATGCTCTGCTGGATGCCACTGAGTCAAAAAATAGCTAACCTTAATCATACCTGCACCCATAGCCATGCCTATATACCTTGAGAAGTTAGGGCTGGTAGGCATTTGTACAGGATGAATTTCTAACTGAACTAAACACCAGAAAACATGCTAGGTATGGCTTATGCCAGTCACTGAAATTAATACACAAGTTAGGTAAGAACCATTTATGATGATAAATACCAAGTGAGTAGAGCAAGTCTGTCACAGTACATACATGTTGCAAGTAGAAAGATAAAAAGAAGTGAGCAAAAAAAAATCATTTAAATTTTGGTTATATAGGCTCACTTGATTTTTGAGAACTGACAAAAAGCAAACTGCATATATATATATATATATACTAAGCTGTTGCTATATGCCTCAGAACCATTGAAAGGAAAGCTAGGAGATGCATTGCATTGCACCTTAAGCTCTTAAAGTGCATAATGAATAAATGTGTCTGCAGGTTCATCTAGATTTGTACCACTGTATTTTCATGTGGTATCCTCTGCAGAAAATGGAAGTTGAAGAAAAAAGAAAAATAGGTATAGTTATTTTTAACAGTTTATATACACCATTAAATTAATTGTTTCCTAATGTAAATTGCTTCCTAAAGGAAGTCTGTGGATTTATATCAGAAACCAATTTGGTTCTATCAATGAAAACCTAATAATGATATACTGTATACCGTATGAAAAGCAGCAACACTTTTCTATTGTTACTGTATTATTTTTTGGCAGGAGTGTGTTTTGCATTAATAGCTCACACACTTGCTTTTAAAACATGGCAGAAGAACAATGAGCACCTGATCGTGCACAGCTTGGCATGCATGGGTAAAAAGCAGTTGCCTGACATGCAGTCAACGTTAAAGACGTATTTGTCACAAGCCTTGCAACTTGTGTTGTTTTGTTGCAGAAAACAAACTCTGGAAGGAAAAAGCCGTAACTCCTGATTACAGCCTGCTAGGAATTTTAAAAGAAAATAGCTTTCCACTGGAAATAACAAGTGTATGTATTTTTCTTACTCTTGGGAAAGACAACTTTGCCAAACTACTGAAAGTTTCTCAGTGTGTATTACATGTGTTTCACAGCTATATGTATATGCTACAATGTTAAAAAACCCATTAATTCGAAAATCTTCTCTCAGATAGAAATATAAT
>NW_010202405.1:0-11133 GCF_000695765.1 Mesitornis unicolor
GACCCTCCTTGTTAGTGAGGATGAGATCCATTTTGCCAAAGGTCCTCAGTTAGGCAAGCTAATTAAGATGAGGGCTAGCTAGGAAGACAGGCAGAAGGACCTCAAAATACTGTCCAGCTAAGCAACGAAAGGCAGAGGAAATTCAGTGCAAAGGAAAATAAAGCAATTGTAACTTTGTGCATTAAAAAGGAATTCTGGATTTTTATTATTCAGGATATTGCTGTGACATCAACAGACAGCCCTATCAAAATCTCGGTTCAGTGCTTAGTAGTCACTAAATCAGCAAAATCCAAATGTTTCAGAATTATTAAAAAGGCTTGAAGAACAAAACATCAGATAGTGCTTATGCCCTGTATAAGACTAGAATATCTCTGTCTCCAGAATATCATGTGGAGCTCTGCTCTCCTTCCTCCACCTCAGGAGGTTATAGAATTGGAGAGGGCGCAGAGAGTAGCAAGAAGGATAATCAAGAAGGTGTTTATCAATGTAAGCATTCTCTTTCAGTGCAACAAAATGGAACAAATGTTCCTTTCTTTTGTTTTGCTCAGAAGTCAAACATCTCTCTTCAGAAGTCATCAAGTCTTCACAGTCACGGAGGTGAAGGGCTCTGGAGCAGATCACACCAGGGGACCCTTCATGAAATTACAAAAGTGGCTAAACCATGGAAAAAAGTACGAAGACAACAGCACAGAGAGAGAGGGGTTGCCCCGGCTTCCCCCTCCCCCTGAGAGGACTTGGGCAGTGACAAGAGTGAGGGGCCAAATCCCTTCATGTAGAAAAGTGTGGCAAACAGGGCCCTTACAAAACAGCTGTGATTTTCTGCAAGGGGAATTGAATAATGAGCAAGAAGGCAACTTGCCTAGCTCAAAGGCACCACCAAGGCTCAGTCAGACAAAGCCACACATAAAAACATCTTCAGTTAAGAAAGACAGATGGGCCCTTGTCATAGTGCATTTGCTTTTGAAGGGAGCAGAAAGCCCCATATGCAGACCAGACCCACTCCTCAGGGAAGTGTGCTGCCTCCCAGGGTTAAAGACATAGAGAAAACTCTTTACCCTAGTTAAGCCCTCTGACTACCTCTTAATGGCCTTTCAGGTAGGCAGTGATTGCATCAAGTGGCTTGAGGGCAATGAAGAGGGACTTCAAGGGCTTGGGGTGGCTGGTTGAGGGATCTGGAGCACAAGTAGTGTTCTCCTCTATCCCACCAGTTGCAGGGAATTCTGAGGTCATAAACAGAAAGAGTCAGCAGATCAATGCCTGGCTCAGAGACTGGTGCCACAGGCAGGACTTCTGGTTTTTCAGTCATGGATCCATTTACACTTCCAGGTTTGGTGACAACAGATGGGGTACATCTATCTCAAAGTCGAGGAGGATCCTGGGACAAGAGTTATCAGGGCTCACAGAAAGACTTTTAAACTAGATTTGAAGGGGGAAGGGAATGCAACGCGGCCCACTAGAGATGAGCCTGTGGGTGAAGCACTGATGTTTGTGGGATGGTGTGCTAGCAAGATTCTTTGGACTACTGTCTCAGTGGAGGTGGGGGATGGAGTTCCGTATAGCAACCAAGATGCAAGGGTTACTGATGGGTTAGTAACCATGGAAGCTCCTGAGAATGGCCTGGTAGAAATTAGGACTTCTCCCTGTGAAAAGGCAGCAGGGCCTTTAGCCCAACTGAAGTGCATCTACACTAATGCATGCAGCATAGGCAATAAGCAGGAGGAACTGGAAGAGGTTGTGGAGTCTCCTTCTCTGGAGATGTTCAAAACCCGCCTAGACGCCTTCCTGTGTAACCTCATCTAGGTGTTCCTGCTCCAGCAGGGGGATTGGACTAGATGATCTTTTGAGGTCCCTTCCAATCCCTAACATTCTGTGATTCTGTGATTCTGTGACATTGTGCATTGGGATAACTGCGATATAGTAGCTATGATGGAAATAAGGTGGGATGAGTCATACAACTGGAGTGCTGCCATAGATATGCATAAGCTCTTCAGAAGGGATAGGCAAGGAAGGTAAGGTGGTGGGGTGGCCATGTATGGTAGGGAACGCTTTGACTGCCTAGAGGTTAATGACAGTGACGATAGAGTCAAGGGCCTATGGATGAGAATCAAGGGGAAGGCCAACAAGGCAGTTATCATGGTGGGAGTTTGTTATAGACCACCCGACCAGGATGAGGAGATAGAAAAAATATTCCATAGGCAGGTGGGAGATGCCTCGTCTTTGCTTCCCCTTGTATTCATGGAGGACTTCAACTCTGTTTAGTTTTGGGCCTCTCGCTACTAAAAGGACATTGAGATGCTGGTATGTGACCAGAGAAGGGCAGCAAAGCCAGTGAAGGGTTTAGAGCACAAGTCTTATGAGGAGTGGCTGAGGGACCTGGGATTGTTTAGTCTGGAGAGAAGGAGACTGAGGGGAGACCTTATCACCCTCTACAACCACCTGAAAGGAGGTTGTAGCAGGGTGAGGTTTGATCTCTTCTCCCTGGTAGGTAGTGATGGGACAAGGGGAAATGGCCTCAAGTCGTGCCAGGTGAGGTTTAGGTTAGGAGGAATTTCTTTCCTGAAAGGGTTGTCAGGCACTGGAACAGGCTCTCCAGGGAGGTGGTTTAAAAGACGAGTAGATGTTGTGCTTAGGAACATGGTGTAGTGGGAAACTTAGGGCTGATTTGATGATTGGACTTGATGATCTTAAAGGTCTTTTCCAACCAAAAGCATTTTAAGTGAAGGTTTTCTTGGCTGGGATAATAAAATGTAATGTCTAATCATGTGAACAGCTAGTGCACCAGGATGGGTGTTGTGTACTAAGAGGAGACCCTCCAAGCTATTGGCGAGTATGAGCAGGTAGAAAGAAAATCTACAATAATGATAGCTTGCTTCAGGCTCATTAGGTGAAAATGGCTTTGTTTCCAGAACATGTGATAATCTACATAAGCATCTCAGTTGGATTTTATAGTATCTATTTTTTGTGCTCTAAGCTGCTTTGCATATCTATTTTGCATCTATTTAGTAGCTTTCTAATATATTCTATTATGAAAGGTCTTAGAAGATTTTGAGTGATTGCTTTCCCTTCTTTGAACCTACAGACTGCATTTTAAAGTAGGAAAGTGAAAATGTGATGTGTGGTTTTTTAACTCCCCAATTTAACCCAAATGAAATAAAAAGTTTGCCTTATCAAAAGGATGCAGAGTTAGACATTCCCAGAAGAGTGTGTGTTTTCTTGTTCTTGGGGTTTTAGAAGTTGAATTCTTGAGGGAAGGAACACTACAGTCAAGTTTCTTTCCCAAGAGACCAAATGCTGCTCTATCTTCTGCATTTTTCTTAAGATTTTTAAGCAGCAGCTGCTGTCTTCACTTTTTTTGCCACTTGAGCTAATGATAAGTAGTTTAACTAAAGCAATAAATCATTCATACAGTTTTTCAGAAAGCCTATAGTTATTTCATGAGTTTCTGGATTTATTAATTTCATAGTTGCTTTTCCTGCTACAAGTACTAATTTAAAAGAACTACAATAAAATGGAACATAGGACCAGCATGCTTTCCTTGGAGTTCAGCTGAGAAACCTATCATCTTTAGGAACGAACTTGGGAAATTACTATTGCAAAAGACAATTTAGGGGTAAGATTATTTTCCAACATGGTAGTACAGTGAAAGGAGTTTTAAATAAAAAATAATACAAAAGAATCAAGCTTGAGTACTTTGAAGAAATCACTTCACCATTTCAAACCAGCTTCCACTTTATACGTCAGAAGCAGACAACAGTGCCTCCTGCATTGATGTCTGTTTCTGAAGAGAATATAAAACACTAAGTGTCTGTAGATCATCTTTCCTCGAAGATCAAGCACCAGTCAGGCTGTAGTAAACTCCATAATTTGATGAATATTGAAATGGAATCTGAAAGCTTTTAAGAATCTGGTTTGAAGCCCCTGAGACATGTGGGAACTCTGCTAGAGACCTCACTGCAGGCAGGACTGCTTTACAAGTAGTGTTCTCCTGTCTTACATAGCCTTATTTTGTAATCCTCTACAAGTGACTGAACATATATCCCTTTCTTGCAAGGCAAAAATTGAGCTCATTGTTCACATATGTCTTGTAAAAGTTTGTCCAGGAGTTACAAGTATTCCTGAAAGGTCAGGTGGAAGACAAATGAAAAGTGCAGTGAAAAGATGCTTATTAACTTGTAATACACTAAGGGGACAGGCTCTGCTCATTGAGTTTAGGTAGGCATTTCCCATGTTTCGTCCAGAACTTTTGACTGTTGCTCAGTACTTTCCATGGGTGTATGTTCATGTCCCTGTTAGAAAGAGAAATAGCTTGCGTGTCAAATTGAATCTCATTTTACTCATGAGCACACTCAAGCATGGGAAGACCTAAGTGAGTTGAGATCATGCAGAAAGTTTGGCCATGAACAGAGTTCAGACCTCAATCTTCTGTCATAAGATGAACAGCTTTTTCTTCCTCCATGAAAACAAGAAACAGGACACACTTATCACTGAGGAACAGGAGCAAGTCCAGGCATTTTTCCCTCCTATTTTCCTTTTATCCTAATGGTAGTAGAAGTGGATCGTGGGGTTGTTTTGGTTTGGGTTTTTTTCTGTAACATAACATCTGTGGTCTAATCCTGCAAATACTTACTGATACGAGCTAGTCACAATCAAATCACTTAACTGCCCTGTCTATAAATAGGGAGGCTTGTATTTGCCTAATTTCTCAAAGTGATTAGTCTGAAATTGTGACTGTAAGTGTAGGCTTCACTCCTTTGTTAGCATGCCAGGGACACTCTGGATCTGAAAATAAGAGATGGTGACATCTAGGTTGAACAGCAGGGATGATGTGGCCAAGCAATTAACTTAGATGTAAAGGATGTGATCATACAGTGCAGATTAAAAGCATCTCTACCTCTAGAGTGGAATTGAAAAGTTGGAATTTTGTATTTGCTAGTGTTCAGGACCGTGGTGGTAGAGCTGGGGATGCTGCTACAGGACCTCCCTAGATCTCTGTGCAGCTTCTTGTATCCCCACTGCTCTCCCTATTGGAGTGAAGTGGTTGCTGTTCTCTGCATCTTAACGTGCATGCTAAATCTGACAATGCAGTTGGATCTATCAATCTATAGTGGAGAGGTATCCCACTCAACGGAGTATTCTTTTACTTTCTGTCATATATGTACTGCAGAGAGAGTAAAGGATCAGTTTTCTGTTCTCTTGGCCACTCAGCATCTACCTCTTCCCCATCAAACTATTTGAGGCTTTCCTAGCAAATGATGTTACAATGTAGGTTTATTCATTATAACACTGCCAGAGAATTATGTCTTTAGTAGCGTTATTTAAGGGAATCATGAACCTATTTGGAAATGTCTAATAAAACGCTTAATGCTTTTTAAAACCACAGCTCACCTAGACAGAAATTGGTATATGAGATGGAGTACTGCTGTTTTTTCTTTACTTGTATGTAGCCAGCGTGAACGGCTGTAGGACCAGGTATACTGATAAAACCAAATCTCATATACTAGGAGACAATCCTGTGAATACACAGCAGTGAAGCATTTATTAACATTTCATATAACCAATACCTAACCCAGGTTATGCAGGGAGAGGAAAACTGCAGTGTATCTTGGAAAATCGGTGTCCTGCAGCCCACGTTTAAAGAAAGCTCACATCAGGCATGCTTTCATCCATGAACTGTTGTCACTGCTATGATGTTAGTTCTCCCTCCTAAAATAGGCTTTAGATCTTAACATAATAAAAGCACCGTATTACTTTCTGAATCATAATAAAACCCACATTCCAAACAAAGATTGGTACTTCCAATCTGGAGCTAGAGTATAACTTTCTATGGCTTTCCTTTTACAGCCAAGTATCAAGTCAGGAGTTTCTCTCCTTCAAGACCTTTGTTCCTTCAATAAATGGTTTGTTTACTGTCTGGCCAGATGATACCTACCCCAATGGATGTCTTTGTTTTATCTTTAAGTCAACATTCTCTCACACAAGCATTTAAAGTATAATCTAACTGAGTTATAGGAAGCCCTGGAGGGATGAGCAGGAGAAAAGGCTTTGTTGAAGTGGGGTCTAGGAGGGGGACCATGGGGACAAGCAGCTACTGCTGTGTTCAGCTCAGCCTTGATTTCCAATAAGAGTAGCCTGAGGCTAGGTCTTGGATCAAATACTGTTTGGCAAACCTAGGTAAGCACTCTGGCAGAATTCTGTGCATTCTGGCACCGAACTCCTGCTGCTAGCTAATATAACATGGTTTATAATTTCTCTCTGGGTACCTGTCTCTGACCACAATAACTAGTTTTGTTAAGCTTTGCACTGTAGTAGAATGGCCTTATTTTCACTTCAGTGTCTTTGTGTTTAAAGATGATTTCTGGATGCCTGGCAAACTGTAGGGACTTCTTTCCATGGTAAAATGATCCTGAACAGGGTGACTGTTCTATACCATGCTGGCCTGCAACTCAGCACAAGTTTAAAGCTCTCCAAAACTTAGTCTTCAAAGGTAGAAGGACCAAGGGGAGAACTGGTGAGGCAGAGTGTTAGCATAGGAGAGGTCTTCTAATTGAGAACACTAATCAGCACATCTGTACCATGCAGCATGGGAGAGGAGAGAGCCTGACTCGGAGTCTCTCTGAACTTGCAACTCTCTTAATTTGAGTTATCTTAAAAAGGAGTGTTGCATTTCTACCTGCCAGGCAGAGAACAGATGTGTTTCATTTGAAGTTAGAGGTGCTTTAGCCACAGATATCACTTAGAGTGATAGTACAATTGGAAAATGATGCTGTAACATAGATTACAACTTGTTGGCTCTTAAGATGCATTTAAAATGCAATTACTGAGGAAGATTCTATGATTTCTTAGCTTTGATAGATTAACACTAAGCAGGCAACCTCTACCTTATTGTGAAATCTAGGAAAGCAATGGTGAACAAGGGCTAGGAGAAAATAATTTAGTTTTAAAAAATATGCAGTTTCGAAATCCACACTTTCATATGTCTCTGAAACCGGCATCTATGGTAATGTGGTTAGCTTTATACTCAGGAAAACTGTTAATAGCAACAGTTTAAAAAAATCAAATCAAAAAGGGCATTAGGAAAAGAGACACAGCAGAACTTAAAAAATGGGGTGGGGGAGAATCCCTAGCATCAATCTCTTCAGTATTTGAATTGAGTAGATAAAGGCTAAATATACTCAAGTTTTTGGAATCCTAAAACTGTCCTGTTCACTTGCAGCAATTTCTGTTTTGACTTTGTGAGAAAAACCTGCTAGCTCTTGACTGTCACCCCACATAGGTCTGGCTTTCTTTACTTCTAATAACTGAATATTCCAAAGCAGCAGATTTGGTCTTCTGCTCTGCTTAACAGTTTAGATGTACTTGCTCAAGATGAAAGAAAATTGGCAGAAGTATGTTTGGAGGAGGAACTTCAAAATGAATAAATAAAAAGATTACAAAGAATAATCCAACATGCTTTAAGCTTTGGGAAAGGAAAAGGCTTCCCTCTTGAGTGGTGTGATCAGTAATGTGCAAATGCTTGCGCAATGTAATTTGATAAGTTATGTATTTGGAAATGCTGGCAGAGACCCTGTGATGACCTCAAGGGATCACCTGAAGAAGCCATCCCTCTATGGACATCACTGACTCTTGCTGGATAATTTCTCATGTTTTGATGACTCCTTGTTGCAGGACCCTCAAAAAAACAAACTGATGTTGCCATACCTGTGTATTATAGCAGTCTGGTAATTCCTGTGAAAGCAATTGGATTATTTCAGTTTAAAAACATTCTGTTTTCTGATTTAAGAATATTAATCTCCTTGGAAGAAGAAAATACTGCTTCCCAGGAAGTGAGGTGCATGGATAGCTGCTTTATCTAAAAAATCTTTTTTTTTTCCTCTAAATACGTGCACAAATAAAAGGAGAGGGTCTCTGCCCAAGTTCAGTAGTAAAACCCATTTCTGATGCAGATTCCTCAATCTTATTTCAGATTTGGGGCTTTTTAAATTTTTAATTTGTTCTTCCATAATGAAATAATTGTATTATTTTTATTTTATTGTTTTATTTTATTGTTGTTGTTCTTATTGTATTTCATTGTTTTATTTACAATGATATTGTACAATTTTCCATAATTGTATTGGTAGCTGAAGGTGCCATTTCAAATCAGAGGTGCTAAATCCTGTGCTGTAGCTTTTGGAGCAGTAATTTATCAGAGCTGAACTTAATGGGATAACTCAAGGCCCCAGTTCCATTTTGTATATATTCCTTAGCTGCATTAAGCAGTGTTGCAGACTGGCTTCAGTGGAGCTTCTTCGGCTAAGCTTGTTCATGTGGGCTATCCTTGCTCACTTGGACAGTCTCCACAGTTGCAGTAAGCACTGATTCTGCCAGTGAAGTCATTGCATCAAAACCTCAAAGGGGATGGGGTAGAGCATCCAGTGTCGGTATAGAGGAGATCCCACAGTGTGCCCCTCAAAATCCAGGGACATCCTCTGTGGGTAATATAAGGGCTGACTCAGGACAGAAAATCTCAGTTGCTGCTTGCAGGGAAGCATCTGTAAGTGGACTGAGTGCTTTTTGAGTAGACAGTGAAATGCTCCTGCTGTTCGTCATTCCAGCAAGGATGCAGAGATTAGGAAATCCCAGGAGTAGCCCTGGGTCTGGGTAGAAAATATCCTAGTGTTTGTTCTTTACTAAAAATTTCTGTGAGGAGTTTTCTAATCTTTTGTGGAAGGAAAGCAGTACCTTTTTTTCCCCTGTGAAATCCAAGAGTTGAGAAGGAAGGGGAACACTTCCAGGGAATCCAATTAAATACCAAAAGGCTCACCAGCAGTAGTTTCTCTGTCTTCCTTTCAGATAGGACTTTGATAATCATATTTCAGTTTCACTGCTAAATCAAGGATTTTTGAAAATTGAGTCAGCCCCAGAAAGCATGACTGAGTTTAAAAATACACATGCTTCCCCCCCTTTTTTGTTCAACTCCTGCTTACAGACTATAAATAATGTTCATTTGGTTTTTCTTGCCTTCTGTCTTGCAAATAAGGGAAAAAAAAAATCCCTTAGATAAAAACAAAGCTGATATTTTCACAGCAAGAGCTGCAGTTTTAACAAAGACTGCAAATATTAAGAACTTTGAAAAGATGTAAGAGCTAGGGACACTGGTATCAACAGTCCACCTAAGTTTGTATTTACTGCTTCATGTCCGAGTGAATCAGCATGGGTGTAAACTGCATAGTTCAGGAAAGAGCCAGTCTTTCCTGGACTTCTGTGCCTGTGAAATTCCACAAAAATGTAAAAATCTCAAGTCTGAGACAGAAAATCCTGGGCTGAAAGAAGGTTTTTTTTCAGCTACCTTTGAAATATATGATATGTAGGAGTTGCACTTGGTAGGCTTTTTAAATAGATCTTAAATCTACTTAAAGGCAAGCTGCAAGGAGGTTTAGAAGCTATTTTTAAAACAAGCTTTTTTTTCTTAGCATCTCATGCCATCTACTCACATGCGCTTTTGGCTTCCTGAGCCTGCTTGCACTCTCCATACATCTACCGCTGCTGGGCCGTGGAAACACCGTGTTGTCTGGATGGAAAGTTAAGCTCTAAGAAGGGAGATCTCAAATGCCTCTGGGGCTTCATGTACCGAAAAACCTCAGCTCCTTTTCTTTTAGTTGTTCATTCAAATACTTCCAAAGTTTATACTGTGTTCCAAGGGCCTGGCTTTTGTTCTTGAAGACTTCAGGCCATCACTTATGCCTGTTATATTCACAGTTAAGAATTACATTTAAAATTCATGTGCATGGATAATTCATAGTTATCTAAATTTTCAGAATTAAATTCATAATTCTCAAATCTTGACAGTATTTGTGACTGTTTCACTTGGAAATACTTTGATCTTCTATTTTATTTGAATAGAAAAATAATGGGGATTATTGCATGTGATCCTTTTGATATCTGGCTAAACTTTCTGTACTTATTTTGAATAAAAATGTGCACTTCTGATTTCTAAAATGCAGTAAGCTACACAAATGTATTTTTTCCTCCCACTTAACTTTTTCTGCTATCAACCAGGCCTCAAGCTGCTAAGTAAATAGGGGGGCAGCCTGCACATTTGTTCTACATCCTCTTTTATGACAACTGAAAGGCTTTGGTCATTATTTTATAAGTTCTTTTTTCAGCCTGTTTGATGAAGTCTAATATGCTCTTTCACAGAAGAAATAAAACCCAGAGGATCTAACCTTGATCTTTAATTCATATCCCTTTAAAAGGGAAAAGGAACATCTTTTCTGCTCTTGAACACAAAAGCCTTTGCTAGCGTGGTAGACTGGATGATGAGTTAGGGGCAGTCTGAGGTTTACTGTCTGTGCAAGGGGGGGCAGATTGCCACCTCCTGTTTGCAAGCTAGGCACAAAGATGAACAGTAGGAGTTTGTCCATCTTTGACCTGCAGACTGATAATTTATCTCAATATTATTTTCCTCTGCCTAGGGATTAAGGACTAGTCTCAGGAATGCACTTGGCTGGGAAGGAACATGTGTTAGATGGGCAAAGAGGCAATTTTTCCGAAGTTTCTTATCAGCCTTGCCATTCTGATGGCAAAACCAGGTATATATTCCATGTGTTGGCAGCATATGTACAGTGCACAAAACTCAAGAAAGGCTTGAGAAGACTTTAACAACCAGAAGGGGTAATGAGAAACAGTTCACTAGGGCTTCCAACAAGACCTTGTTGAATTCTTTTTGTCCACCTTGGGCAAGTGGCATGCAATGCAGGAGGGGAATCCAGACCACTGGAGTGTATTTTAGAGCCCTGCAATGGGACCTGGCATGTATCTGGCACAGGGAAGATTGTGCTGCAAGGACCCCATGACTACCACCATGGCAGGCTGGGAGAGACTGAAAATCAGTATGCACCAGTCTGGAGATACCCAATAGGAAGCGTTAAATGTAGGGCTAAGCTTTGAATCCTGCAGCTTGGGTGTCTTCTCAGCCTAATTTGTTGGCATCCCCTGGGTAATCACAGCCACAACTATCCTTGCTCTAAAAGCTGCTTTTTCTACCCCTTTTGAAAGGTCAGGAGAAGTGCTTGTAAGTGGGAAATACAAATGGAATGGTGACTAATTTCTTGGATGTGACACTCCTCCAAACAGGAAGCTTGAGTTCCCATTCCT
>NW_010202405.1:11164-11967 GCF_000695765.1 Mesitornis unicolor
TTGCACCAAAATATTAATTGACTAAAGCACAATTCTGGCTGAGGCTGCAGCACAGGTCTTCCCCTCAACTCAGGGCTCTTGCCATGCTGTCACTGGCTCTCTTTGCTGGCCCAGTGATTCTGCACTCTTCACTGCACAGCAATGCAGCTTCTGTAGGAGCAGCAGGCAGCATCTCCCTGGCTCCTCCTGCCCAATACTGCTAAGTTGAAGCTTGGGGCAAGGTGGCTAGAACTGCTGTCAGCCAAAAAAAGCCAAAAGGACCTGGATCTGTTTCCAAGATGAATGCTGTAGCCATCTGGATATTTTACAAAAGGCAGCAACCTCTCTGCTGCTGAAAAGCTTTCCTTATGAGGCCCTAGATCCTCTTGATGGGTGTTGAGTACTTTTTTGGCCAGTCTTTCAGGCTTGGCCATTTTTGGGTTTGGTTGCTAAACTTCTGTGGTGTGCTTTGTTTGCACCGTGTCCTAAATGTTTTCTGTTGCCTCACAGTTCACATTACAGTGATAGCATTGGTAGAGCTTTGTTGTTTCCTATCACTGCAGTTAAAGCAGCATCAAAGCCAAGACATATAAATATAACTCTACACTGGACTGAAGGAACTAACATGAGTCATAGCCTAACAAGTTGTACTGAGATCTGGCTTTAAAATAGATAGCTAGTGTGGGTGTGTTGTTTTTTTAAGAAAAAAATAAATCATTTTTTGATTTCACTAGGCTTCTGTGATCAGCTTTAACTGCAACATGTAAATAAAGCAGTAGTAAAAGAAGGTGCAAATCTAAGGGAGAAGGAATTTGCTGATAGGG
>NW_010202405.1:11998-28877 GCF_000695765.1 Mesitornis unicolor
GTAGCAGTGCTGGGCCATCCTTTCCCCTTTCTGCTGAGCTGTGTTTTGCTTGAGAGCCCCATGGTTTGCCTGAGTTGCTAAGACCTCTTTCTGACCTGTTGGCCCCAGCAAACCTGATTTAAATTATTTAGGTATTAATTAAAAAGAAAACACTCTTAATCTAAAATTCTGTCACCACTTAAATATTTACTTACAAAAAAATACAGGTAGAACCGAATCATAACACTTGCAATGTACTGTACTGAAGTGCTTGTGGGAAGGCACTACCAACATCTGGCAAGTAATAGTCCTATAGAAAAGCTAGTGCCACTTGCCAAACTGGTTGGTAGTGCTTGGTAATGTCCTCTCTGGAGTGGTTAACAATAATGTTTCTTTCAGTGTTCCTAAAGAGGGTGCATGCCACAAGCTTCTCACATTTTAATGTTTAAAATTTCATGTTATTTATGTAAGATTAAATGAAAGTCAAATGTGATCCCCCTGCCTCACCAGTTCATTTATAACATCATCTGGAGGACAAATCTCTGGGGCTTCTGAGTTGTATTTGCCATCTTAAAGAAAAATATTTTGTGATGAGTAGTTAGAGACTTTCTAGGTTACCCCAGTCTGGATAAAAGGGTAAGAACTGCAATAAATAAGCTAAAATCACTTTAAATGTACAAATTTTTATTTCCGTTACTTAAGAAAAAAATGTTTTAGCATATCTTTTATACTTTATGAAAGACAACATTGTTGATACCAGTTTCTCAGGCTCTCAATTATTTCCCACATTAAGGGAAAGACTGGGTTTTACTTGTTTTGTCATGTTTTGCATCTATAGGTTCCTGTCAAATAGCAAGAGTTCATAATCCCTTTAAGTGAAAAATATGTTTTCTACTACCTTGTGACTCCAGGGAACAAACTCATGGAAGGGTTGAAACTCTCGCATCTTGTGAGAAATGTAGGTACTGGGAATGGTAAAAATGTAAAAACAGCAGTGAAGAACCTCACCCTGAAACTTGTATTAAAATCTCTGGGTATTGGAAACAAAGCCTCTCCTGCTGGTGTTTGCTGCTCTCATGAAACTTGTGACAAATTTAACATCGGTTATAGTATTATTGTCTAACTTGCTCAAAATTGGCCAACACTACTTATTTTTCAGTTGCTGTTTTGGTTTGGGTTTAATTTCTTAGTTGCTGATTCAAAACTAGAGAAGTAAATAAGATTTTCTGGTAAAAACCGGCATGCTTCTTTTAACTGGAGACAATCAAAAGGTTTTTAATTGTTTATGTTAAGAACTACTTTTAGCAAATCTCTATAGAGGGCTCTTGGAAAGGCTGAGGCAGTCTGCAAAGAGAAATTCATGGTGCTTGGAAAGAGCAGCACTTGTATGATCTAATGTAACATGGCTAGACTCCTAGTGGTCATGATGACCCCAAGTTTACTGTAAACTTATTTATATTTTCTTTTTCTATATTTCAGTTATCAATTATCTTAAATAAAACAGATGGTATTTCTGAGCACTTGATAAATGTACTGATTTCCAATATTATCATTCTACCTTCAGGTTTAGGTCAAATAGCAACCTTAAAGCTACTATAAGCAGGTATATTCTTTTTCTTCTAGCACTGAACCTCCTTGGGACTTAATGTATGCCCAAGGCTAAAGTGAACATCATGCTGAAACATCCTAAGCTTATTCACGTGCTTCAGTATAATTAACATAGCACATCTAGTAAAATGTGAAGAACATGTAGTTCAAGTTTTATGTCTTGAGAGAGTCTTGCTAAACTGTAGAACTTGGATTAAAACAAATGGACGACTTAATAATTTTATTTAGTAGCACTCTTATGAAGATGGTTCTCCTGTGGCTAATCAAGGTGCTTTTTGAAGGCTACAGAATTGTTAGCAAGAGAACTTTAAAATGCAATTTAGTTCTTTCACTATATCACTCCAGTGTATATGTATGTTTCTACTTACTGCTTAAAATGCCACTTAAAGATGTATACATTAGTCTTAAAATGAGAAAAATAGATCTTAATTTCTCTTGCTTTGTTCAGTAAATAAGGTGAAGCTTGGCCTCTTTGCCACATGGTTCAGCAAAGCTGGCAGAAACAGGCACTGGCTTTGGCAGTCCCTAAGCTGGAAACTGGTGGAAGTGAGGAGACTATCCTTAGAAGGTGTAGTTCTGTGACTGCAAGGGTCTCTTACTACTTGCTGGGTATCAGTCAGCAGGGTGGTCACTGGATGATCCTGATCTAACCTGGGGGAGCAGGCACTGACCAGGAGACCTGGCTGAATAACTGATGCAGCAGCCTAGGAGGTAATGAAGATGTAAGAGCTGGGGGTGTGCAGGGTATGGGAAAAGTTTAGTCAGCTGAATGCAAACTCCAGCAGCTGTTACAAGAGCTTCTACAGCTCTGCTTTAAAAAAAATAATAAAAAATAAAGCAATTACTTTTCTATGAGGATAGAGTAGCTGTAATGCTGGCAAGGGTGTTTCTGACATTCAAGCATGTAAAAATGTAGGATGTCCTTCTGAAAGATGAGATGAGCCATGAGAGTGACAGAAGTGCTAGAAAGTAAGACTTATAGTGAGAGTCTTGGAGCTTAGTCCCTTTAGTTTAACAAAGGATAACAGGCACCAAAGCTAGAATTAGAGTATTTCTAAGTCTAGCAAAGAAGATCATAGGAAACATCAGCAGTAACAGTAAACCCTGTGTTGATTCTGAATACTGTTGATGCCAACTTGTTGTGAATCCTCTGGGTATTTTAAATTAAAGAATGAAGGCTTGTCTGAAAGGTTAAATTATAATTTGAACATGAAGTAATTCAATGAAGTCCCATGGCTTGTGTTATGCAGGAGGTCAGATGAGATAATTAAGAAAACTGATGCTTTGATACAGCACAGTTCTGCACATGTGGACTTTGACCATGTGAATGTTCTGTACCTATTTCACTGGCAGGTATTTGAAGTTACCTCCAGTTCTACTGCATGAAAGATGGTCAAGGAACTGGTACTACTTGGAGCAGCTGAAATCAGTCTAAGAGGCTATTAGTTTTCCTACCTCTGGTGTTTAGCTTATCCATGCTGCACAGTAGCAGCAACTCAACTTGCAGTGGAGGCTAGATCTACTACTGAGCCCCTTTCTCTTGGATGTCCTCCTGTCCTCTGAGGGGACACCAAGGTAGAGTCTGATTTGAAGATAAACAGCATTCATGGTGGGGCATAAATATACTGATACTTGACAGTATTTGACTTATTGGAATAGGGAAGATAATAGGATAGGAGGAAGAAATCCCCGTAGTTGTATGTATTGCAAGAAAAATAAGTACCTGGTAACTACTGCTCAAGTATTATGCTGGAAGTGTCAGAAGTGGTTAATCAAGTGTTAGGAATCATTAGGAAAGGAGTTGCTAGCAAAGCCAGCAAACATCATCATGCCATTAGGTAAACTGGTGTGCCTGCAGGCTGTGTGCAGATATGCTAATCTTGCCATTCCCAAGGAGGCAGTTGTTAGAAAAGGTATGGGGAAGGCATGTCAGGATTGCTACACAACTGTTTCCATTCAAGGGAGGTAAAAATTGAGATTCTTCAGTTTTATCTCACAAGCTGAAGAAAGGATGTGGTACAGACTTAGTCATGGGTGGATGGGAGAGAGTCAAGAGTGAATGCCTACTCATATATAATCATCAGGCTCTTCTGATGGAGAATGGCTTTGAAAAGAAAAGTACTTTTCTAGGGAGGGTGCAGTAAAGTGGCAAAACTCATTGATAGAGTATGCTGTAGAGGCCAGAAATGCCGAAAGACTAAGGAAAAGCGGTAAGAGAAAAAGATAAGCTGCAGATGTTAAGCATAATGGTGTTAGTACAGATCTTTTTCAGCTCCAAAAGTTCCTGAAGTCCTTACTGCATATTTGGAAAAAAAGGTTACTATGTATTTCACAAGTTTAATTTAATTTTTTCCCAAGTCTTAAGATGTAACTGATGGGGAGGTGCAGTTTTCTAAACTGCTTTTGCTAAGCCCCAGTGAAAAGAAATCTGCTGTTGGGAGAAGTAAAAAGTGAAGGAAGGTAGCACAGTGTAGTGAAGGGAAGGGAGCTGGGTGGTGAGGGAGGTAATGTGATTGTCAGGGCACAGAGGGAGCAGTGGAAGATAAGACCTTGCTATGAGGTGTAAGGGAGGTATCTGTGGCCCTGCCTGAGCATCTGCCACTGCTGGAAAAATGGGATACAGGTGGATTTTGTTTGACCAAATGTGATTGCCCTCAGGATCTTAACAGCACGAATGTGCCCCCAGCATGCCTGAGTGATGTCACTCATACAGGGGAGATTCTGCTGATGGAAGAAGCTGCAGCGAACCACTCTTCAGGAAATGCAATATGAGGTATTTCAAGGAAAGGGTGAGATCCAGAAACCCTCATGTTTAAATGGGATATATATTTCTCTTAAATACTTCTCCTGCCAATAAAAACTTTTCCTGAACAACTGATTTTTCAAATGTGACTTCTAAATGCAATAAATCATTCTTGAAAATGGTTTTTGATCTGCATTCTCTATTGCTGTATATTCTGATCACATATCCACAACCTGCATACAGACTGAAATAATCTTCCTTGAGATTCTTCTATTTAAATAAAGTAAAAGGACAGATCATTGGCTAATATTGATCATTAATTCCACTAATGAACCAGTTACAAAACTGGCCCAAAATGCACAGAACATCATGGTAGTTCTAAGTGAATTGTCTGGATTTCTTGTGAAGATTCCTTGCCAAGATACCTTGCTGTGCTAGATTTATCCTGCTTTCGAAATGCTTTCTTCCCCTTTGTTATTGGCAGCTCCCTGTCTTTTGCCTACATGACTGGGTCAGTCTAGTCACTCCCTATCTTTGCTATTCTCAGGAACAATTCTGTATATTAGTGTTGTTTTTCTGACGTTTAGAACAAAAGAAGTTGTTCTTGGGAAATGAAAATGCACCTGGGAGGGTGGAGAAATAAACATAAGATATATCTTTTTGTAAGGAGCAGTTTAAATTCTGTCCTGGTTTGAGCTAAACAGAACTAATTTTCTATGTAGTGACTTCACTTTTTTGGTTAAGTCCTTTCTAAGTGACTGTACTTTCTGAAACTAACACCATGTCTTTCCAGACAGTGCTCACTTCTACAATTGATAACACTTGATGTTTATAGTTCCTATTAGGTATGGTATGTAAATATAGCTCCTGCTTATACTTGGGCCTATGGAGACCAGGGCCACTGCCACATCATGTGTACTGTATGGGAGTGTTGTAAGTGAGGCAGCACATCCGCGATGAAGGAGCAGACAGATGATCCAGATCTGCCCAACAAGGTATTCCATCCCACATATGTCATACTCAGTTTAAAGCTGAGGGATCACAAGGGTTAAGCCCCTTTTCCTGTCTTTTTCCTCATCTTCATTGCTGCTTCTGCCATGGCTGATGTCTGAGCAGAACCCTGCTAGTTTGTCTGCGTTTGATCATGATCCATACATTTGTGGAATCTAGTTCCTGAATCCTGTTCTCATCTGCTAAGTGTGGACTGGGTCTGTTCCAGTGCCCTGCTCTGCAGAGCCTCTGGTGATGTAAATGTCATTGGGGAGAGTAGGGAAGGACTTGATATTGGTTTGGTATGTATTTTATTATTTTCCTATTTACATTATTATCCTGTAGTATTATTGTTACTGTTTTATTAAACCTGGTAGTTTTCTCTTCCAACTTGTAAATCTCTCTCCCTTATTCCCTTTCTCTTCCCCTTCAGGAGAGGGAACAGAGGTTAATAGAGAGCATCTGTCCATCATTTAGTGGCCAGCCCAGCCCTAAACCATGACAAATTCTGATTATACTCTGTCCATGTTGTGGAAAAATGTAGCTGTCTCTTTCCATCCAAAAAGAGGACTTCTCTTTCTAGCGTCAATTCTGCTTGGCCTGCCGACTAAGTCCCACTACATCCTCAGAAAGGACAATAATTCCTGCATAACTGGCTTCTGAACCAGCCTACCCTATCACTTAGCTCCCCCTCATGACAGCAATTGTCAGACTAAATTTCTTTTCCTTTCACAGAACAATTTCTGGCATGAAAGTTCCAGAAACCAATTGCATAAATGTGCATGTAATCCCTCACTTTTTCTTAATCAACCTCTCATACCTAAAAGCTGAATTAGAGTCCTTAGACTACAGGGGGGTGGGTAACAAACCCACACTTGGAAGCTTACAGCTACTGTCATTGCTGTGAAAGCCACAGAAAGGTCACCGGCTTGCATAGCTGTGCTGCTCTTTCAGGAAGCAATGCTTTTGGGGCTGCATGTATTTAGACATGATCAGAAACAAGACCTTGTACTATAGAAGAAAACAAGATTGCAGTAATGGGTGACAAAATGGTAGTCAATCTAATGGTCTTCTCTAGCCTTGCATTTGTATGCTTATTAAACATAGCACTTAACTGCTGCTATACATTTTTAATCAGTGGAGAGATCCAGGTGTGGGAATCTGTCCCAGGTTAATTAAATGTTTTGTTAAAATTCACTGGGCTGGTCCTTAGCTGCTACAAACCTGCCATAGGCAAAGTAGGATAATGCTAGCCTAATGGAGGTGAGAATCTAATCAAACCATACTTCCACCCAAGCTATGTATGTGATGCTAAGGAAGGAACTGTCTAATTCCACCTTTCCATGCAGCTAAATAAGTGGAATGATTTTTTTTTAATATTACCAGCAGTACACTTGCAGTGAGATCTGTAAGACCTATTGCAGGCAATGATGTAGTACTGCAAGAAATCAGTAATATACAGAAATAAAGCTGAATGATAAGAATAAAAGTTGTCTAAAGAAGGAAATCACTTGATGTATCATCAGCAAGTGTTTAAGATGGTGGGTAGTTCTTTCAGATGACTTCTGTTTCCAGAAGCATCTGTTCTGGTGCTTCTGTATTTTGTATTCAGTGTTGAATGCCTTCTTATTTGTCTAAAAGGGATCCTTCAAAGTGCCTCCTATAGGGTATTTGAAATCACTAAAGACAGTTGAAAAGATGGGTCCTGGATTAATGTACAATGATCTGTCGTTATTACTTTAAAAACAAACTGCAAAAACCCCCAAAACCAAACAAAATTAAAAACAAAACCCCACCCGAACCCAAGCTTTGTAAATTATGTTACAGTAACAAGATATTGTCATTCAACTAGCACCATTAAGAAAAAAAAGTCAGTTCCGTCAAAATCAAGATGTGATGCCACATCCATCAAGAAGCTGGAGCAGGGTTTCTATAGGAATAGTCCAACAGGTCAGAACACCACACGTTGCTCTTTGGTGCCAGTTCAACAGAATACTTGCCCAGTATGTAAGTATAGACATATCCAGGGGTAGCCTCTATTTTAGTGACTGCACATCTTACTCTTGCAGTTGACTATGAGGAGGTCTTCAGAGACAGTTTCTAAAATCATCTTTTCAAAGAGGGACAGGAAACATCCTTTGTATTTGAAAAGTTGCTAGGGCTGCAGAGGTGCAGACTGCATCTTACTGCTCTGAAAGCTGCATTCTGGAGCTAATGGTGTGGCTCAAAGGTGTGATAAGAACTTGTGAGTTGTTACAGAAGCCCTTGTCAAAATAGATTAATTACGGCTCTTTCATGTTGGTATATCTTCTGTAGGCAGTGAATTTACTTGCATTGCTCTAGGGAACAATAGACCTTATAGTGTTAGTGCTGCATCCAGATTTATTCAGGCATAAACTAGAGCAGAGCTTCACCTCCTGAGCTTTGAAAACTGTTACTCATTCAAGTTTCTGTCAAGTCTTTACATAATGCAGTGGTATGGAGCCCCTAATCCCATCCTTACTGGCAAAAGGGCTGTGTATGTTTTGGTTTTATCACCCAGAGGGAGCCTTTCCAAGGTGGAAAGGATAATTTGGTTCCCACAGTCCTCAGTATGGAGGAGGAATTTGCATTGTGTCTGGTGTCTGTGTCACCACTGGGGGTGAGCTGTGATGTCACAAAAAGGTTCTGAGACTGTCAAAGTCTGAGGTTCTCAGGCTTTCTGTGCTCTGAATGTGGTGGTTGGAGCTCTCCGTGCTTCTAGGTATCACTGATTGAAGTAACCTATGTCCCTTTTCACCCCAGGCTTTTGTTTGCACTGGTTCATTTTGGAATAGTATGGGCAAATGGATTTAAGATTGTCACATTCTTAAGATGCTTCTGATGATGGAATAAATAGATCAGAAAAGCTAGGATTGTAGAAATATTTGGCTTCTCAGGAATCCTTCCCTTCTAAGATTTTGAGAGGGTCTGGTTCAACAAATGGCACTTTTCTTTCAACTCTGTCTCTATAGTAGCTGCTATGTATAACCTTGTGTCTACACTTGTGCTGTATCCTAGAATTGTGTATTACCTTCTCCCATATCCCATGAGTTATGGGATTAAATGGGAATAATACGAATTCTTTTTAATCAAAAAAGTTTTTAGCCTTTTGAAACGTACTTCAGAACTTCCAGAAGAATGGGGATGGACTTGAGTAGCATTGTTATAATACCAGTGCATCCTGATACTGGGTGGGTTTTGTGGACTATGAAAGAGGGTTTGAAGAAAGTAACATAAGCATACTAGACACCACTGCCCAAATCTGGAATGGACTCAGCTTGGGGTACAGACAACCTGCTGCATTTATATCACCCAGTGCTGTGACTGAGTATCCTTAACAAACTTGTGCCCCAAATATTGGACTCTTATGTCTGAATGAAGTCTATGCTTAAACTAGATTGCTCTGTAGGACAATCCATTTGCTCAGCCCTCTGCAGACAGACTGTGATCTGCTCTGCCTGTGCTTTGAACCACCTGGGAATACCAAACTGGTGCAAAGGCTCTATGTTCCCAAAGTCTCTTAGCAGGGCCTTGGCAGAGCTTGTGGTGCTTTGGCTTGGAGCTGGGGTGGAGCAAAGACAGGTCTGGGCAGCCCTGCTCCTCTGCTGAGCACCCTGCCAGACTTGAAGGGCAAATCTGAGCAGATGAATCCAAATCTGTGTTCCCTTTTCCACACAAGTACTCCACGTGCTGTGGGTTTTCAAAGCAGCTGCTGACATCCTTGGTTGTTTAGCAGCCATATGAAACACTGGATGTGGGGGTTCTCTCATCCCCAAACTCTCTAAAGCCAAACATGGTAGACTGTGCTTTCAAGTATGCTAGTCTGCTTTTAAAGGGGGAAAGACAAGAGAAAAGCAAATTCTGGATCTGTTTCCTGAAGAGTTAAGATAAAGGCTGAAGAAGCTGAGATTAAGTCTTTGGGGATGACAGGGAAGGAGATTGTGGAAAATAGCTTAAAATACAGCTTGGGATTTTTTTCTAACTGATAATCAGAGAAGCTACTGAAGGTTTTAAAATTGGCTGTCTGTATAGTTTTCTGACAAATGACCTGAGTGGTTATAGTATAGGTTATGACAAATGTATTACAAAGTAGTCTTATCAGCCATTATTGTTACATGTCAGTACTATGACTGGTGGAAGGAAATTGCATTGCCATCAAATGAAGCAACAGAAGGGACAAAAATATCTTGTTATGCCTTGGATAATCTAGTGAGACAGCAAACTAACAAATATTGATTGGAGTCTGTGATACACATCCTTCACTAGCCAGAGTTAAAGAATTGTACTTACAAGTTGATTTCCATGAACAGTAGTTAGGACATCTTAAAAATTCCTAAACAGACTTCCCTATTTATTATAATCTGAAATACAAAGGCAAACTTGAAATAGTTTTTTTCCAATATGTTATTCATTCCTATGACATTTTCAGGTCCCAGCTGTAGCAGTGCTGTTCTCCAGTGCATCTCTACTGGGTTAAATCCCACTTACCTCCATGACATCAGCAGTACTACTGATCTCCATGAAGGATTTGCCCCTCTAAACTGGTATAGAATTCATATTGACTTCAATAATTTTATGACCTCTTGCAATACTACATTGCAAGCTAGAACTAAACAACAGATCTCCAAATTTTGTGACACAGAAAGAATGAACTGAAGGAAGAGAAAAAGAAAGGAGAACCATATGTCTGGCTTTTGTGTGTCCTGAACAAAATAGGCAAGATATTCAAAACTTTTAAACTGTCTGATTTAAAATGCTATCTGAGGAAAATAAAATCTGTCTTAGAGGAATTAGAGAAATAGAAGTTCTGGGCTCCTGTTCCAACTCCTCTGCCAACTTTCTGCATGACCTTGGCTACAGTATGTGCCTCAGCACAGTCACTTACAGTAAGAATACTTAAACTATCTGAGATGCTAAGCAAACTTCACATTGCCACTGTATGCCCTTGCTTCACAGCTATCCATTATCTTAAGGCTCTGTGGGCTGGCTAGCACACTATTCTCAATTTTTGTTCCAGCTTATCCAGCTGGAATAAACTTGTTCAAACTGGTATCTTTGTATGGAATGGTCATTTACTCTGCCCTAAATAGCTACTGAGGTATTAAAATCCTAACATTACATTTTTGGGGCATTTACTTTAGGATAATGTGTATCAAAGCAATAGCAGGAAAGTTTTGGACCTAGATGGTATCTGGGCCATGAATTTTGTGAGGGTGAGGGCTAATGACTTAGGCGAAGGATGTCAGGAAGGTCTAGGTGGTTAGAAAAATCTTATTTCTGCATCAGCACAGGGTAGGCAGTGTTGTGACAAAATTTTACTTGGTTTGAAGGATGACAGAACATGATACTGGGGAGAGACTGCTTCCTGCATTCAGACTTGTGTGGTATGCAGAGCTCAGGTCACCTGCCTACGTATCATTCTAAGGCCATTCTGGCAGGAAAACACAGGTTCCTGGTGTGATTGACTGTCTTACTAAAAGTTAAACCTAATCCCCAGTTCACTAGCTGACAGGACAGTAGCAGGTGCTCCCAAGCATCTGCATTCTTCCTTACTCCCCAACCTTCATCCTGACATGTCAGTCTAAAGACCAAGAGCTAGGACTATTAAATTCCACAGTTCTGTTAGTAGGCTATTTCCCCATTTGGTTCCTATTGAGACCTACTTATCCATATTCATTGGAAGCTGATGAATTGTGACAAAGATTTTTGCTTGAATCCCTCTAAGAAGGATATCTCCTAGTTAAGGGATAAGTTCAAGAAGAAAAATGTGTAAGGACATGACTTTTTCCGTTTGTTTTTCCTTGTAATACTCCTCTTGCTCTTCCTTTTATTTTTTCCTGAATCTGGGACACCTGCAGAGATAACATGCTTAGTGATCTAACACCTTGAGGGGGAGAAGTTTGAAGCTATTTCATTATTCTACCTTCATAAAGCTGAAATCGTAGAACAGACTGCTGTAGAGATGTTTTGAATCAGCAAAGGAAAGAAAATACTGTTGCAAAAATGGACCAGAGATGGCGCAAATGCAAAGATAATATGAAAGGGATTTCAGAGTATTTCCATGTGAAGGTGTTTACCAAAGAACATTGTAAACTCTGCAGGAATCCTCTTTCTTTATATTTTAAGAAAAACAGTAATTTTAAGCATTTGCATGTGAGCCCACTAAATTGTTGTTTGCTGGTAAAAATCCTTACATTTTGTAAGTTCTTATATCCCAGGGTTTACTTCTGACATGTTTATACTTATCTGTGACAAATATAATTACAAAGGAAATTGGAATAGGTATGTAATTTCAACTGTCTTAACAGGGAGCTTGTTTTTAATGGTGACGCTATCAGAGCTCCACTGTTCTGCCACGTACTTTCATCTTGCCTGTACTCCTGAAGTACTCTGATTTTAAAACATAATTTTAGCTATTTGGGATATCTACTGCTCCTGTCCCACCAGACATCAGATTGACCAAATAACTAGCTGTTGTGTACTTGGACATGCCTTTAAGTACCACAAGGTAGTAAAACTTAAGTAGAGTGTACTGCACCTGGGTTTCACAGCGACCTGTAGGGTTCTGATTTCTACCGCATACGTGCAGCTCAGTACAACTTGTTTAAAAGGTGCTCTTTACAGAATTTAAGGCCATTTAAAATGTGCTTATATCTGAGTATGCATTAACATGCATTTTCTGTATTAGGTTCCTAGACCAGTTTTGACGAAGACCTCAGCTTCCACTTTTAGCTGTCCATTTCACTTGTATTCAATATTTGAAAGGATAACACCTTTCAGTGCTAATAGACCTGAATTTCCAAACTTTTTTGGCATTGCAGGACTCTTCTAATCTCATTTATGTGGTATTTTTGCCTACATTCCAACTATGAAATGTCCACTTGGGACAGTCAGAATGGATATGCTGTTTACAGGGAATGCATCTGCAGAAGGAATGCTCAGGAGGGAAATAGAGTAGATGCAGGACTCCATCAAAGCTGTTATTTGCTCAAATTGAGTGTCAGTGACACTCATTCAGTATTTCATTACAAACTCATTTAAAACACTATGGTACTAGAGGAAATTCCGTAGTGCACACAGCAGTGTGTATCACTACTGACACAGAAGGCTCAATGACAGTAAAATTCACTAGGTATTTCACAGCATACTTTTATCTTTTGACAGATTGCTTCTTGACTCTATATAAGGTTGCTGTAAAAGTACGCTGGCTTTCAAGGCTGTGGATAGGGTGACTTGAACACTTTCTCATGCAGCCTGAGCAGTGGCTGTTGCTGTGCTGTAGCTATGACTTTCAAAGGCTTTTTTCAAGACTATGAACGCTGTATTCCTTTCTAAGTAACCTTTCCTTGCCAAGGTGAATTGATTGACTCAGTAATAATAAAGATTTCCTTAAAAATTAAGTTCTTGTTTGGCAAAGGGTTGCTCTGAACTTTGGAGAATAACATCCTATTATTTTTATAACACATCTATTTCCTCAGCTATCCCACTGTATCACTGAGTTTGCATGACAGCCATATCTCAAGGACAGCTCCTCTACAAAGAGCAACTGCTAGCTTGGTTCAGTATGTTTTCTAGAAGAACAGCTCAAGTGCAAAAATTGTATGTATATGAAAGTTGGAAATGTCAGTCTCATAGTCTACTGTGATTTGGAATTTGTTAGTGAATTAAATGTCAAGACAGAATTCAAGCAAATTTGAGCTGTAGCCATGATGTAAGATAATCAAGGAAAAATAAAAAGAAAAGAGGATCAATAGTCAGAAAAAGATATATAATCAATAAAATGCCAGTGCTTTATATTTTACTTTAACAGCATAAGTTTACATGTGGTACTTCTGGCCTGGCCATTTGCCTACACTGAAAAGCCTGTTTAAAATAACAATTAAGCCATTGAACAATAAGCTTATCCAAAACATAGATATCTTCTTTAGGACTGAAGAAAATTTTTGATTGTTTCAATATAAAGAAATACTTCCAGCTTTCCTACTTCATTAGTGCATCTTTTCTTAATGTATTAAGAGTTGTAAAACAAGTGTTGAAGTAATCGGACAGCATAATCCAAAATGTATGGTAAAACTGAAAATAAGACTGTTGTCAAGCCATGAAAAACTTAGCCCTGTAAAAGCTAGTCTTGAATCTGAAGTCTGTTTACTTCCGTATCTTTATTTTGTGATATACTATAAAAAACATTTTGAGAAAGGAGTAGAAAAAATGTACTTTAGAGAAAACACTTCCAAATATCTCCTGTGGATTAATCATAAAATAGGACACTTCCTGATTAGGAAAGTATTATGAGACATAGCAGATTGGGTAGTAATGACAACAATGGATTACACAGAATGACTCTGTTTAGGAAGTACACATACATAAAATAATTCCTCTACAGTAAACAGCATTTCAAGTGTTTTAGATACCTGTAGATGTATTCCATATTATCTTAAGACAGGAAAATACTATAGTCTATATATACACACAGGCAAACTGACAAGTAAATTGCTACATGTATAAGTTACGTTTCTATTCAGAATGTGGTGCATTAAATTAAGCAGAATTGTACTGACAGGGTTTTCTTCCTCTCACCCTTTGTTTTCTCCTAGAAATAACTTGGGTACTGTGTCCTGTTCTGCTAATATTTTGTGATGTGTCCCAGACATCCCCATAATCCAAGTTATTCCTGACAGTTTGGGTCTATTAAATCTTTGCTGTAAAGCTTTTCATGTAGAAATTCTATAGGATCCTGCCTCAGAGACAGGAATTTGGAAATGGAAAGAAAAGTAAGAATCTGATGCGTTTGGTTTTTTTTCAGATTTTCTTTTTAGGAACACTTTCTTCTCTACTCTTTTAGAGGAATATCAGGAAAACATCTCTGGGTGGTTCTTTGGATATCTTTTTTATGTTCTTGATGAAATATTGGGAGAATCTCTAAAAGAAGAAGGGAATGTTGGCAACACCAATGTCAACACAGGAGGGATGCATATACTTAGTGACTGGATTGATGGGGAATAAGCACACCTATGTATAAACTTCAGCATTTTTATACAAACATAAATGATCTATGAAATTACACCACTGGGTCATGAAGTGCAACAATCTACAGTGCATGTGGTATTTATGCTGTTCACTCTCTTCTTCCAAGCTGGAGCATAGGAGGTTCCATGTAAACATAAGGAAAAACTCTTTCACTGTGAGGGTGACGGAGCACTGGACCAGGCTGCCCAGAGAGATTGTGGAGTCTTCTTCTCTGGAGACATTCAAAACCTGCCTGGCTGTGTTCCTGTGTGACCTAGTCTAGGTCATCCTGCTCTGCCAGCGGGGTTGGACTGGATGATCTTTCGAGGTCCCTTCCAACTCCTAATATTCTGTGATTCTTCTTGCCTATTTGCTCCTGATAATAGTCAGAAAGCAGATAACTGGCCAGCTGGCCTTTGGTCTGATCCTCTCTGCATATATTTTCCATATGGGTGATAATCACAGAGCAGAAGTATGAACACCGTTACTAACAAAACAACCTAAACAAAACAAAAACAAACAAACAAAAAACCCCCAAGCGCAACAGGAATAAATGCTCTGCCACTGGTATATTGCTTTACTATAAGCAGTCATGTTTCTGAAGGACTCGTATCTGGTAATAACACATCCAACATAAGAAATTAAAATTCCACTCTTATTTAACTCGCCTAGGCTAGCTCAGTGAGGTTGCACTAGTTGTCCACTCCATTCAATATAAAACCACCCCAAAAACTTTCAGAATACAGATCAGTGACTCAGTTGATGTATCCAGGTTTGAGGTTTTTTGAGATTTGTAGATCTTTGTCAATGGAAAGAGCTCAAATACTACAAATCAGATGGCTCAATCTCTATCCTTCGCTTCTTTCTGAAGAATTTCAATGCACCCCCTGTTCTTGTCCTGTAATGCAGCTGGGCATATCTGGAATAACTCCAATAAATCAAGAGTGTTTAGCCTAGTGAATCAGAATTACTCAGTTAACCTACAAGGAGTCTGCTACTGGAGAACTGAGAAATTCAGAAATGCTTATTTTTCAGTTAAAATTCTGCAGCTTGTGCCTGTCACTTGTTGTTGTTTTTTTTCTTCAAGACACTTGGAAATATTATGAGAGGTCATGAAGCAATCTTTTTTCCTGTGGTATTTGATAAATTTTTACTTTAAGAATACTGGAAGCTAAAAAACTTCAGTATATAATTATCTGTTTCTGTATTATGTCAACACTTATTTAATAATGAAAAATTAGACCTAAAGTTTGGCTTCAGTCTGCAAATAACTTGTTCATTTTCAGACCTTGAAAAGCAAGGTCTGCCTACAGAACTAATTATACTCTTTACCTTACTAATGCCCCTGAAGAAAAAAAGCTAATTTCCTGTACTTCACTTCCTGCACTTCAGTCTGTGTCCTGTCTGTCCAAACACTCCCATGATCCTCACTGTTCATAATTTGCATCTTGACCTGACATTCTCAGTTCTTTGTGTTTATTGCTTAGTGACATTTCCCTGGGTATAGCAGCACTTTCATTTTTACACATAAGGAACAGACACAGCAGGTAGACTGAAGTATTTACCCAAGGCTATACAGGAAGTTTGCCAGAACCAAGGCCTGGCTCCAAGTATCTGGAGTTGCTGCATTGTCATCTGCTTGCAGTATCTGCCAGTGTATTCCAACAATGGGTGAAATTATCACTTTTCCTATGGGACAAAAATGTAGTGCTATAGAAAAAATAATTTGTTACTGATGTTGGGTACTGGGCAAAATCATCATGGGATTCTTTTGCAAGAATCCTTCTTTCCCTTTATGTATTCCTGATTGTATTTAGTTTGCTTGGTTTAACCTATATTACCTGTCATAAGTCATGTTATTTTGGGTAGAAGTTGAAAATTATTATAAAATCTTTGATAAAATGAGAAATTTGAGAGAAGAATGACTGGATGCACAGTGTATTTTGTATAAAGCATCAGATTTATACAAATATCGAGTATAAAGTTTAAGTCTATTTTTCTTCCACAGCATGGAACCTGGTACTGCAGAGGCGCTTTTAAAAGAATACAATTTAAAACAGTATTAAGAGTACAGTAAAACTAAAAATATCACCACACTATTTAAAGCAGCTATATGAAAAAATAACTCTTGTCCTAAGGCTCTAGCAGTATTACCCAGAAATGCCTGAACATCAGGCAGGGTGTCTCAGCTAGCTTTAGGAGTAAAGGGATGTTGCATTATGAATTTTATTTTTGGCAGTGTTATTTTTGGTATGAGTCACTTTCCAAGAGAAATGTTGCAGCTTTCTGTAGGTCAGTCAGACTTAGGATTTGATCAGCTTGCCAAAAAAAAATAAAATAAAATCCAGCAGTGGGATACAATTTACCAGGTAAAGTTGTGTTTTTATTAGCTGCTTCAGGCTTCCTGGGAGTGCAACTTGCACTGGCAGCAAGGAACGTGCAATTTTGTAAATGGAGGAAAATTTGTGTGGAATAGTAGAGCTCTAGGCCAATGGATTGCAGCTGAAAAATTGTTGTAGAATAAATTCCTGC
>NW_010202405.1:28908-35943 GCF_000695765.1 Mesitornis unicolor
CCACAGCTGAGAACATATGTGTGCCACCCTGCACCCTGGGGGGTTTTAATATGGGCCAAAGATGAGTGAGTCCTGAAATCCACAAGGAACATAGATGTTATCCAGACAGCTCTGGCTAACTGGTGGAAACTACATTTACTCTCTTCTTTAAATACTTTGATTATGTACACAACACTAATCCAACTGTGGTCAGATGTGTACAAGCTCTATTGAAAATCATTGGATTATAGCAAACCCAGACATCCTCTTTTCAGCTACTTCCTTATCCCTGCTCTGAGGCCTGGGAGATATTAATCACAAGGAAATTAATTTTTTGCAGGCTTTAAAAAAGCATTTTAAAACATCTAAAAAATGTTACAGTTACATTACAGTTTATCTCATAAACTATTGCTGGTTTTAGTATACTACTTGGCTGGAAAGTGCAAGAACACCACTCAAATGGGTGCTTGTGTAGGAATTAAAAGTCTATTCCTCTGTGTATCTCAAACAAGGTAATGCTGAACTTTGATACTGATACATTTTCATAATAATTAGAGCCAGAATCTGGTCTCGATAAGGAATTATTCTGGATATAAAACAGTGTGATATATTGGAATTTGGCCCTACAGGGATAATACTTTCAACTGCATGTTAAAATGCTTTTTAAGACCTGAAGATACCAAAGGCAGAAGAACACTTCAATGAATGCACTCAAGCTCTGGGTGTTTAGTGCCTCCTATAACATTATTCTTGCTTATGTTTCACTTGTGCTTTAATATCACTTTTGGATGAAATCTCCTTTTCCCACTAGATACCATTTTTTCCTTGGATTCACACCTCGCTCCTGGCACTTACTCTTGTCCTTTCTGTAACAGCTCTTATGTTGGCAGGAAATGGAAGAACTCTTTATCATTAGTCTTACAGAAAGAATCACTGCAATGCAATTTCCTTCTCACTTGCACCACAGTGAACTGTGGTGGGGGAGAGGGGACTGCAGTACAGACCTTCCCTTCCCTTCCTCCAACAAAATGAAGAGGAAATCCAGGGACAGGAGAACCTGGGAACAGACCCTTTACAACTGCACAGCATGAAAGGGCTGCCACATTACTCTATAATCTCCAGTGACTCTTCACAAGTGTCTTGGTAGTTTGTAGAGACACTGGTATATCACTTATACTGACATAAAGGGCTCAGAAATCAACCCTAGGTGCTTGCCCTGCTCACAGGGGACTTCAGCTGCTGTATATGACTTGTGCATAATTCTGTCCCTGCTTCTTTAGTTTCAAACTGTGTATGGTTCAGCTCGAGGATGTAACATGTGCAACTCCTACTTACTCAACAGAACAGTATGTAGTCAGTCACATCTGCTAACAGTGTCAAAACAGTTTTTATTGCTTTTTACTCCTGTTAGCTTTGCAGAGACAATACAGCTGAATTGCAAGGCTGGTGCATTATTAACAGCTCATTTGCTGAGCTCCCCATAGAGAACAGTCTCTGCTAGTACTGTGTGAGCCAAATGAGCACCCTTGACTCCCCTAATGCTGGGCTGGATGTAGAGCTGCTGGGCATGAAGTGGCTTCTCTTAAAGCTTGCCTTAGATGTGAAATGGAGTAATGAATGTGGACTTTTCTCAGTGCTGTACTTCAGAGAACAGAAAGGATTAAAGATGCCCACCATAAATACAGAAGGAAATCCCAGGTGTAACTCAAGTTGCGCAGAACTGCTAAGGCCTAAATTTTGCTGCTGCT
Source organism: Mesitornis unicolor (assembly GCF_000695765.1). Classification (NCBI taxonomy): domain Eukaryota; kingdom Metazoa; phylum Chordata; class Aves; order Mesitornithiformes; family Mesitornithidae; genus Mesitornis; species Mesitornis unicolor. Next base: position 30,636 of record NW_010202405.1, read on the forward strand.
TTGCTTGTATCCATGAGCAGACAGGATTTGTACTGCATTTATGTACACGTAGTAGACTTGATGTTTCTCTCATGTCAATGTATTTTTAGGTGGTACGTAACATGCACGTTTCTTTTGTGTACAGATATAACTTTGCTACGTTTCCTAGTCATTAGCTTTTTGTCAGCTAATGTCTAACAACAATGTCTTTAAAGACAAACTGCTGAAAGCAAAGGAATTAGCTGTACTTCTTACTGAGCAGGAAAGCATTGTTTGACTATTTTCAGGCTAACCTGTAGGTTTAAAACTGCTGAAATGTTTGCTGGAGCCAATGAATGTCCCTGCTGTAATTCATGCAACCTATAAGAAAAGGGAGCTATGCTTAAAAACTTTAGGGACTTCTCTGCAGCAAGAATTCATTATATCTGTTCATTGTAACTAGATATCAGAAGTTATGTGAGCATTTAAAGGCAGGAAAAAGTGCTCTGTAAACCTAGTAAATGCCAAAGAGCCTCCGCAAGCTGGTATGTCTAACTCTTGTATACCTGGTCCTCAGTCCTCCTAGCTGAGCACTGTCATAGTCCTGTCACTTGTAGTTCAAAGGCAGAGGTAGGAAAATTGTGTATATGGAGTAGTAGGTTCTCAGTGTCCAGCAGGTGTGGCGGTGTGGCGTAATTTAAAGTTTGCCTACATTATTTCAGGTGTCAGTCTGGGGGCAGAGGACTAAAAGGAATTTCAATGTCTACAGAGACCTTGGTAGGAAGAGGAGCTGAAATGCTGATAGAAAAGAGCAGCAGCTACAAGCAGAGCTCTCATGATCAGCTAGAAGAGCTGGCAGAGCAAGAGCAAGATGTGCAAGAGCAGAGCTGGAGGAGCAGGCAGGACTCAAACAGTGGAGCAGGGTTCAACCAGGAGAGCAGGTAGCACTTGTGATCAGGAGGAGCAGCTGATGCTGTAGGGCCAGAAACAGCTTGGGCAGAGCCTTGTTATGCTGCTCTTCAGGTGACAAAGCCCTGGGACCTGCTCAGTACAAAATGAAAAAGGAGTAATAGTGCAGAAGATGAGGAAACAGACAGATGGCTACACCAGGGTGCTAGGGAAGAAGGTTGTGAATGATGATGAAGCAACTTCGGAAGAGGTATTGTATCTTACTGCTTTTGTCTTCCTGTTGTCATAGAATCACAGAACAGTTTGGGTTGGAAGAGACCTTAAAGCTCATCCAGTCCAACCCTGCTGCCATGGGCAGGGACACCTCCCACCAGACCAGGTTGCCCAAAGCCATGTCCAACCTGGCCTTGAACACTTCCAAGGAGGGGGCATCCACCATTTCCTTGGGCGTCCTTTTTTCTCATTCAGTGAAGTATCAATTTATTAAGAAAACAGATATGTTTTTAGGTGTGGGAAAATTGGGCATTTGAGCATCAGATGGCTTTAATTTTGCCAGCTTTGGGTTAGAGATTCATGCTGGGCACTGAAGTTTAAACCTGGCACGGTTGTTATCAATCAAAGTCTGTCAGTAACATTGCATAAGGCTGTGTATAAACTCAGGACATCTGTCTTAAGTGATTAAGATATTTCATAATAGGTTCTTTTGGCTGCAATTGGAAGGGATATGCTATTTAAGAGCATATCCACTTCTTTTTCCTTTTATTAGTAGGATAGATTGACAGATGAGGAAAGACAGGGGCATCTGTAGCTGTGCCAGACTTATCTCCACAGTATTTGCATGGGGAGGTGGATATGACATTGCAAAGCTACTGAGGGTGGCTGTGGATCTGTGCTTACTATAGCTGTATTCATATTATTGTGATTATAAATGTTTGTTAAAAATAGTAAAGGTATTCACCCCACACAAAATGGTGTGCGTGTTGTGTTGCTCATTTGGACTCTTGGGAAGCACTAACTAAAAAAACCAACCCGGCTGAAAATCTCAGAACAAAACAACAGATAGTTACGAAGCACTGTGACAATCAAACAACAAACGCAGAAAAAATGTTTAGAAGAGACATATGGCTTAACATGCTGGCCCATTTTTGGTTGATCTTTTTCCAATCCTTCTGCTCTCTCAACATAACCTCTCTCTCAGTCCCTCCCTATTCCATAAACCCATCTGCCTTCATCTGTTAATTCAGCCCTCTGTTACTATTGAATTGTTTATCAGCCAAATGAGTGTGGACGATGAGCTTCACTATTCACTCCAACCTAGTTTAAACAGGCCTGCTACTCAGTGGTGGGCCAATGTTGAGAAAAATGTAAATTGCTAATGATTTGTCTGGAAACCTTTGAGAGAGAGGCCAGAACAACTGAGTATTTGGCATCCTCAGTAAAATTTCCAGGGCCTGGATGCAAGCAGCAATAATCTCATTTTTACGTCCCTACTGAGTATGCAGTGATTTTGGCTTAATATGCTTTCACAAGGTAAGAGGAATACCCCTGCTTGTCTTGGGCTTGATCCTCTTTCAGTTCAGTCTGGAAGAGATCTCATGAGAAATCTGAACTGGTCCAACAGGCTTAATTGCCCCCAAAAGGGGAAATCTTAATGTTTTCCCCCTCTTGCTGTTCAAGTGATTTCACCTCTCCAATGTACCAGAGGGAGGTGTTGGTCTGCCTCTAGTTCAGCTGGTAGAAAATGAACCCAGGGTAACAGTGCGTAACTGGGGATGAAAGAGCTAAACTGAATTACCAATGGACCAGGTGAAAGCTTAGGCAGGAAGGAGTGGGACCACCAGATCAGGAATTAGGTGAGGAGCAAAACCAGAAGTATCCCTTTTGAATATGCACCCTCAACAGGAGAAGAAAAACCTCCCCGGCTCTGTTCTGGCACAATGTTAAAACATGTGTCTAAGCACATGAGTGTAATGTAACAGTGCTGCCTGTGTAGGGTGAGCTTGGTCAGTGTTTATCAGAATTATTCTTGTTGGGGGAGTACCTCCAAAACCTATTTCTGTAACTAGAGTATTTCTCACCCTTTAGATGAGGTCTCCAGTTGAGATTAAAACTAAATATATGTTAATTAAGCCAAATCAGTCTGGTGGTGTGACTCTCCAGGGCTCTCCTGTTCTCTCCTGGCTTCATTGTTGCAGTTATGCTGCAGACCCTTGATTTTTTCATAGTCAGTGAGACAATTACCTTCCTCTTTTAGTGTGGATTCCTAAGAAAAAAAGATTTCTGTAATTACTTTGAGTGTCTGACTAAATGCAATCCATGTAATCTTTAAATTGGCTGAGGTCTCTCATATACATTAGGTGGGGGAGTCTCAAACAAGGTTCTTGCAAGTTTTGTGACCGTCAGGTAGAGAAGAGACCCTGATAAATGTGTATTCCTAGCCCCATTTTCCTAGTGTGGAAGAAAAAGCTGAGATATGAACTTACCATTCAGTGGACATATCAAAGGAGCTACAGGGACACCAGTCTAAATAATTTAATTGCTGACAGAACAACTTGTTGGGATATGGGCTCAATCTTTGTGTCACTGAAAGTGCTTTATGAATTGTTTTTTTCTTTACGTGGAGCATTAGTTGTAAAAATAATTGGTCTCTTAGTAGGATTATCATAGCCCTTATGCAGGAAAAAATATGCAGTATGTTTGCCCATGTAGAATAATGTTTCATAATTACTGTGTGTCTCTTCTGCCAGGGATGCTAATATTTAACCTCCTATCTTGAAGCTGGTTAGCATTTGCTCCAGAAAGAGAATCACGGTAGAGGAAAATAACATAACAGGGACAAACATCAAACCAGTGTATATCTACATGTAAAATAATTAGGTGAAACTGCAAAAATCAGGCCATGCAAATTATTGCAGCTGCAGGGCTGGAATTCTTTTGATTGAGTTGGGTAAATGCTCTAGTAATTCAGTGCCTGTGTAAGGAAAGTCCTCTGTACACTAAGGATGAACCACAGGTGGAGTTTGGGCTGTTGTATAGCATGCTGTCTGCTACTGCAGGGAAGAAAGTTGCTAGTTATAGGAGTTGCAGACCTTCTGGGGCAGAAATTGCTCTTGGGCCTGTCCCATGGCATTCCCCAGCAGTTATAATCCTTGGTCAGTTCTTCTAGAAGAGTGTCTGTCACAGTCTCTACACATGTTCAGGTCTGGGCTGCCAGAAAGGAAGGATATATTGCCTAAGAAAAAGGCAGCTTGGGCCCAAGAGCTGCTTAAAGGAAGCAGTCTGGCAGGGCCTGAAGTCCTAGCACCTACAGTAGGTAAGTACCTACTGTGTAAGCATAGCATTCAGCTGAAATATGAGCAATCCCATCTGTGTGAGGCAAAATACAGTAAAAGTAATTAGATGGCACCAGCCAAGTGCCCTTTTAAAGACAGCTTGTGTGTGTCAAAGTCAGTGATGGAGTTCTGAGTCCCAGCAGAGCAAAAAATCAAAAATGAGAAGCCCTGTAAGCCAGGTATGAGAATATCACTTGGATGTAAATGAGTCTAGCATCTAGAAATGCTGTGCTATATCGTTGGAGTGGCAGTCTCCTTATTGGGCAGAAATTCTTTATTGGTAAAATTTAGTGAATACTATGTTGCAGGAAAGAAGTACTTACATGATATCTAGCTCACCTGGAGATGAATCCAGCTTAAAGCCTTAAGATATGCCCAGATTTATATCTGAACTGTTAAATGGCCCTCACAACGCTGTGTCTTCTGCAAGTTGTGCCAAGGTGATGTATTCCCATTTATCAATCATCCAATCTTTACTTATACAATGGCCACCCAGGGCCAGTGGCAGGATAATGGTTGTGCTCCTATGTTTGACAGATTAAAGGAGCAATATAAAGCTTAATCAGCTTGATGTTACTCTTAGGTTTTATACAGCTTTAAGGCAGGAGTATGCTTAGTAAAGGATTTAGAGACTGGCAATTTTTTCTTTCAGAAAAGCTCTTTTGGGGGAAGTTTGGTCTGTTTATACCTGTCCTCCTACAAATGCAAGATATGAATAAAGCCTATGAGAGCCTTACTCAGTCCTTCCATCCATCACCCAGATAAACTCACAAGTCTTGCAAAGAAAGATATCAGTGTGGGTTTTGTGGTTTGTTTTTTTTTTAATTGGCTGTAACATGACAACCATTATATTTGTCTGTTTTTTTCAGATGAAAGTGTACCTGACATTTAAGAATAACTAAAATTTCCCAGTTTTTTCACTTATTTGATCAAAGCATTTAAAAATAACTACAAACTGTTCAAAATACTATGCTACAGTAAGCAAAAGCTCCTCTGATATATACCAGGCATGAATGAGTCACCAGAATGACAGATTTTTGGAAATGTAATGGAATCTGTCCTGCACCAACTGAAGAGGTCTATGTCACTCAGAAATATTTGGTAGGGAA
>NW_010202405.1:35974-37162 GCF_000695765.1 Mesitornis unicolor
GAAACAGTTACTTAATCTTGCTTTTTCCACTATCTCCAAGCCAAATTTTTCTTGCTCTCATTTCCTGCTTTTGCAGGACTGCTCTCTGCCAAAAATCTGCAAAGTTCCCTGCAAAACAGCCATCTCAGTTGCTGGCTGCCCAAAACATCTTCACCTGATGCTGTCTGTAGACCTGTCCTGAGGCATGAGTATGCCTTAGCTTATGGCCAGAAAGATAACCAGAAGTTGTCAGCAGGCCTGTGGGACAGCAAAACTTGCTGTTTTGCTTAGTCTGTGGGAGGTTGTGGAGCATATAATAGATAGACACATAAAATTCAGAGGTTTGTTTATAATATATATAAGCATCTGAACTGCCAAAGTTTAGTCTAATTTTAAAGCTCCTTATGCATTATGCAACTCTCCTTTTCAGTAAAATGAAAAGCTAAATGGAAGCCACTATATTTGCAATGTGTATAATTTCCTTCTTTTGAGGAACAGGAGGGCAAAATGTCCTTTTCAAAACCTGGTTCATTTTCTGAATCACTTGCCACATTCATCTTCTGCTCAGTATTTGGATGTACATCTACAGGAGGTGAGTATGCAGTTTGCCTCTTGACCTTAATTTTGATTTCCCTGGTTTTACTCAAATTTCAAGAGGGGACAATTTTCAACTTCCTTCTCCTGCAGGAGATTCAGGATGTTATTTCAGTCTGAAAGGAAAGCAGGGGTGGTAGCTAGTGAAGAGGAAAGCACATGCTCAGTTCTCCTTGAAGGGGTTCGTCTCCCCAGGTCCACACAGGGAGGAGTGCTGTGTGCTACAAGTCTCATGGTCCTGAAACACACTGATGAGGGTTTTGGCTCCTCCTTGCACACCCATAATATGTGCCTCTACAACTCAGAATCAAGCTTGGAGTTTGAGTTGCTGGATTTAGACTATTTTTAGAGCATGTACTTTCATTATTTTTTTCTGTTTAGCTAACTTAATGTACTTGATAGAATGAACATAAGTGTACACCTTTGAAGATTAGTTATGTGTCTGAGATTAATACATGATGTACAGCAGTAACCCACGGTACCAGGAATTGGAGAGAAGCTCAGAGGGAGCAATGAGGCAAGAGGGAGTTTTCGGTCAGTTCTCTGCTCTCTTCCAGCAACTTGCTGTATGTCCTTCGGGCAAACTACTTTTTTCTTTGCATACCTCTGACTCTT
>NW_010202405.1:37193-38680 GCF_000695765.1 Mesitornis unicolor
TTTTTATTCCTTCTTAGTGAGACTTTCAAAGCGCAAGGGCAAAAGCACATGCTAACCATGAGCAGTTTCAGTGTGTTTGATACACAGCTTTTAAAAAGAGGAGGCAAATACCTGGACAGAGGCCTCCCATAGGTATTTGTTACCAAGATCTTCTGCAATGCATGATCAGTGGACATCCTCATTGGAAGAGGAGAGGGAGTCTGCTTGCCTAAATATCAAGTGAGTTTCACAAACACCTGCAGAAAAGTGTGTTTGCACACAGACATGTCCTAGGATGCACATTCATTTGTTTGTGTGGCCTTCATGACCTGATCTTTTGGTCTGCCTTGTTTCTGGGGGAGAGCTGATGTGGCTTTTTGGTGGGCCCTCCTTTATTCCCACTCTGACTTCACAGGGAACTAGCCCACTTCACTGGTGTTGCATGCTGGTAATTCTGATTGTAGATCTTTCTTCTCTCACTAATGTGAGAGAACACCTAGCCATTCTCCTTCTCAAATTGAATTTTATTTTTCTTCTGAGGTTTCTGCTGATATGAAGTTCTAATTTCTTCTGTTTTACCTCTTTGAGAAAGGAAATTAGACGGTCAAGTGGCAATTAGAGGCCACAATGTCTCAGAAAATATTTCAGTGTGTTGATTAGAAAATTAGAAGGAAAAATACTTCTTGCACTGATAACAAGCACAGTGTATCTCTGGTTCCAAAGAAATTTGTGTGAGTGGAGGATGTAAAGATGGTTTTAGAAACAAACTTAGCTTCAATTGTGATATGTTATTGGGCGTATTTGTGGATTTTATACATGTCTGTTTCAGGATACAACTTAAAATCTAGGGGACTCATGAAAATTGGTGTATTTAGTAGCATGGAGGGGAATTTACTCCAACAGGATTGTTTAAAAAAAAAAAGCCTATTATCTAAAAACATCTTCTATCTAGAAAAATTTCATGAGGGGTCTAGCAGACCTCTGCAGGGTTGTTCTGTCTTTACCCTCTTCCATCTGACATGAAAAGCTGGTCTCCAGCCCTTTTGAAGGATGGACGCGGAGACAGCGTGTTGTGTTGGAAGCTGCTGCTACCTGCAGCCCTGGCAACACTCCTGGTCAAGTTTTGGTCAGCAGATATGCCCAGGGATAGGACAAATGCAAAATGTGTGGAAAAAATGAGTGTATAGGTCCTTAACTACATTTTAAAACTTGCTATTTTCTGAGCGGTGGTACTGTGGTTTTCTTTGTCTAGGAGTGCAGTTCATAAAGCCCTGCTCAGAAGAAGAGAGAGGAGAAGCTGAAGATAAGGGTGTTGAAGGGTGTGTGTTCCCCAGGGGAGGAGGTACAGCTGCTGGAGGGAAAGGGCATTAACCAGAGACTATGACACAGGGGGAAAGCTGCCGGCCTGAGTGAAGGGGCAAAAAGGAAAACGGGTTAATTTTTCTGCCTCCATGGCCATATGCAGCAGGGTAGCTGTCTCTCTGCTAGATGGGCCGAGGCACCTGCCA
>NW_010202406.1:0-605 GCF_000695765.1 Mesitornis unicolor
AAAGAGACCTGAGCACGTCACAGTCTTACAACTAAGGCCATTTGAATTACAATGATGAACCAAAACACATAATCATAATAGCTCTAATGGCCATTCCTCATTCCTCCAAACCCCTGTGTCTCAAGCTTGCCGGTCAAAGGAACAGAACCGTTCTTCATAAGCATATTCATGATGTAGCGGCCAAGGTACTCAGGCAAAGCCTTAACCCAAGTCAAGCCCGCATCCATCACGGTCCAAAATATATGGCAGTATAACATGGAAACAGGGCAAGTCAGCATGACAGACACCAAAACAAAATTAAGAGAGGTCACAAAAGCATCCTGTAGCAGGACTCGCAGAAGCACAGTTATGAGAGACACTGTAGTATTAACTTCCAACTTGTCTCGTTGGGGAAAATAATAATAAAAATTATTTTTCAATCGTGCCTCATGTTGGGCGCCAATTATCCTGTCTCTGTTTAAGGGTGAGCGAGAGAGCAGGATTTTGTCTCTATTGTCTCCCTACCCTCCCAGGGGGAAGATTAAGAAAAGGGAATAGAGAGAGAATTAAAAGAAAAATGCTTTGCACAAGGTTGGAAGTTAAGACTGCAACAAGTTTAATGAAAA
>NW_010202406.1:715-1207 GCF_000695765.1 Mesitornis unicolor
GGACGCGTCACCAGGGACCGCAGTGGTGCCGGGAGCGGATGGTGGTGGATGCTGCCGAGCACGTGGAGCTAGGCCCGGCCGTCCCGAGATGCGACAGGAAACAGCCCAGGAAAGCCAGGAAAAGCCCGCGAAAACCTCGTTTTTTTATAGACTGTGGCCGGAAAGGGGAGGGAACAGTACTGATCTCTGACCCTCCAGGGTCCTACAGACACCACCCTTTCAGGCTGGTAACCCTTAAACCATAACAACTGCGCTGTAAGCTGTTTTGGTTCATGTGTCAGTGAGTCCCAAGTAGGCAATGGTGTCCTGGCCATTGAGCTAGGCCGGCTTTTGTTGGGCCTTAATTCCCTGGTGGAAGTGTTCCTGCGTGCCCCTTTTTAGTACGAGAGGAAAACAATTCTGGCAGCTGTCCTTTATCCTCGGACTCTTTGTGCTGCTTTCTAATGCACACACACCATTTCCAGCCAGCTCCTGAGGCATGGTACGTAGCTC
>NW_010202406.1:1251-5851 GCF_000695765.1 Mesitornis unicolor
CCGGCAGGCAAAGCAGATGTCCCTGGATGGTGAAAAGCTAAACCAGCAGAAATTTCAGGAACCCTTGCACTATGGACCTGTTTCCACACTGATGGCATGCAGATGAACGTGTGTCGAGTTCATTGCTGTTTACTCACAGAGCGCATGACCCTGTCTGTTACACGACAATGGAACAGCTCTGGGTTGTGCTCTTGACGGAACTTTTTCCTTGGCACCGTTAACACATGAGAAATTTTCTGGAATTGAAGCAGGGAGAGTTGAAGTCAACTGGAGGAGGAGGGGTGTGATGGGTCAGGGGCAGTGGGCCTGCGGGACTAGATCCTGAGTCAGGGGCTTCCTCTTTGAGGCTGATTTCCACAGTGGCCTTTTGTCATGAGCTTGTGCGAGGGTGGGTTCTATTTCTTTAGTAATATCTTAGAAGGACTTGCCGCTCTAAGAGCCTGAGTTTTGCTGACGTCCAGGGAAACAGAGAGTCTTGAACCACTTGATTCATTTTTAAATGCTTTCTTTTGCCCCCAGGGTCATCTTCCATGGTGTTAAAATCCTGCCCAGGAATGTTTGCTGGCATATTGTGTTTGCCATTGCCACGTGGACACAGACTCAATGCAGAGGTCTGTATGTGTGTGGACAGATGGCAAGGCTCCTCATGTACAAGCTCTTAACTGCTTGTCTTTCAGATGGCCAGCTCTTAACACGTACTTTGTGACGCACTGCAGATGATGATGTTGATATTTCCCTTGTCGCTGGCAATTAGTGCTAACATGCAGTTCATAAATCTGCAAATGAGACGCTGAGTAAGAGCCTCAGGCAATTTCCTTATGAAGTCTTTCTCCACCAATCAAATGGAATGGATTTGCTCTGGTAGAGGGAGCTTGATTTAATTTATCAACAAATAAATGTACACGCTTGCATTTCTTGTTGTATTTGTAGTTCCGCAGGAACGTATGGTCCACATCCAAATAAAAATAAGCACTGGGAGCTGGTTGGTTCTTGCCCGTTTCAGCAGAAGCTCAACTCGCTGCGTACCTGTTTCCTAGTGAACGGACGTTGCCGAAGGTGCGTATCTGCGTGGTAATAGACTGCTCTTGGCAGCTGCAATAAGCTGGCAGCTTCCTGGCGAGTGCTGGGAGTGTGTTTGGGTTTCCGTGTACATGAATTTTCCCTGAAATTGTCCTTGCGCAGTTTCTGGTGGGACTTGAAGGCCCCCCCCTGCCATCCTGGCTGGGCGGGGTGCAACTGATGTAGTCACAGCGATGGGAGACAGAGCTGGGATCCCTGCTGCCCACTCTGCCTTCGGCTGCCTCAGAGAGCTCAGTGACTGCTTGTTAATTAATCTGTTGCCTGCAGAAGTGGAGATGAAGAGGCTGGGGGGGGGCACCAGGGGCAGTGGTTGAGCAGGAGGCGTGCAACTATTTGCAGTGTCGTGCAACAATTGGCAGTGCCGTGCAACAATTGGCAGTGCCGTGCAACAATTGGTGGTGCTGTGCAACATTTGGCGGTGCCGTGCAACAATTGTCAATGGTTCTACAAGCACCAGCGGGAGCTTGGCTCCTTCACAGTCGCAGCCAGGCGAGGACTCCGTGAGACGGTGGAGCCACCATGGCCACTGCTCGTGCAGTGGGGCCCGAGAGCCTGAGCAGGAGTGCCGGTGCCATGCAGGGCTGGAAGGCAAACCTCACCCAGCGTGGCCAGGGGCTGCGTGCCGCCATCGCCTTGCAAGGTGCTGCCCCTTGGCATTGCAGGGATGAGTGGGGGGCTCTTGATCTCCCCCAACATCCTGCCCAGTACCAACAATGCCTTAACGTCCTACAGAGCGAGAGAGGAGGCTTTTTGCACAGTTGTGTGAGGGAAAGCTCACTGAGAAGAGAAAGCTGCTCCCGCGTCTGCGTCAGGTGGTGCAGGAGAATGTCCAGGAGGTACGGCCAGGTCCCATCTGCTGTCCCCCTGCCTGGTGCTGGCCCTGCAGAGCCAGCTCCTCCGCCAGCCCAGGAGCAGGCAGTGCCAGGCAGCCCTAGGGTGTGAGCGTCCCTGGTCTGATGGTGATGTTCCCTTTGCTCCTCTCCTGCCCACAGTGCAACAAGCTCACCAGCTCTGATGCTCATGTAGTGCAGCAGCACACAGGCATTGCTTTGGCCGGGAAGACGGTGGAGGTAATGGCAGGGTCTGGTGGGCACGGGCTGCTTGCTGGGACTGGGGCTCCAGGGACGCTCGGGAGAGTATGGTACACAGCAGAGGCACCTGGTGCTGGCACAGGGGCAGCTCCACAGGGCTGGTGTGGTGAGACACGGGGTGGTCACCTATGGTCCCATGAGTCCCTTTCTGCTGCACAACCCATCCATGCAGGTCCTCCTTTAGATCCCTGGCCATCCCACCCAGCATGTCCCTGGGGCTGCCCGGGTTCCTGCGGGATCCAGCTGTATCCCTGGGAGAGAGGCTGTCTCTGCCCTTCCCTGCCTGTCCCAAGGTAGGGACCTGGTTACAGCCCATGGAGGCGGAGGAGCTGGCCCAGCTGAGCTGCCTTTGCCCCGGGCCTCTTGCAATGACAGAGCCATGTTGCTGCTCTCTGCCTGCATCTGCATCTGCATCTGCATCTGCATCTGCATCTGCATCTGCATCTGCAGCACGGAGCGATTTGATTGATGCCCAGTGTGGGGGCTGCACTGTGCAGCATTGCTAAACCTGACCCACCACTGCCATCAGCGAATGTCCACCTCTGCCTTACCCCAACCAGACCCCAAGGCAAAGCTCTCCCATACCCCCTTCTGCCAAGGAAGTGATGATGTCCCAGAGCAATGTCCTGGTGTCTGCAGCTTTCCTTTGTTGAGGGAGTTTTGCAGGCAGAACTCCCTTCTCCTGCGAGTGCCCAACAAGCTCAGCCTCCAACCTGATGAAGTCTTGTATGCCCACTCAGGAGGCGCAGGAGAAACTCCGGGCCAGCATCTTTCAGCTGGTGAACAAATGCAACATGCTGCTGTACCAGGTGAGGCAGCGGACCCAAGCCCGGGATGAGCTGCAGAGGCGTCTGCAGCAGCTGCAGGATGCTGAAAGGAATGACAAACAATACCAGGAGCAGATGAAGGTACCCAGGACCCTTTCCTGGGGTGGCAGCACCCAGAGGAGGCTTTAATCCAACCCCTGGGTGCTGGGCTCGGCACGTCGGGTCAACCCATATCCCCCTCTCATCTCTGCCCCAGGTGATTCGCCAGCTGGAGAAGAACATTGAGAAGATGCTTATGAAGGTCCACGCTAGAAAGAAGCTGACCAACCTGTACCTGGTGGTGCGGGATGACCTGAGGAAGGTGAGCTCCTCCTCACCATGCCATCGTCCCACCTGCTCTCCTTGCAAAGGTCATGAGGTGCCCCAGGGGTTGCACTGGTGGGATGCCGTCCTGGCTTGGTGAGGTCCTCCTGCTCCCCTCTGTCCCCATCATAGCACAGGGAACCCCCAGAACTTGCTAGGGTGACACACTGTGACTCCCTGTGTCCCAGGAGCTGGCCTACCTGCTTCATCACCTGGAATTCTTGCGCGGGATGGCCAAGCTGTACCACAGCAAGGTAGAAGACATAGAGCTCATGGCCTTGAATGCCTGCAAAGCTGCTGATGTAGCCAAGGTGAGATGATCCGGGGCAGCCTGGGGTCCTGCCCCACGCCCCAGAGCCCACAGATGGCACCACGTGCTCCAGCTGGTGAGTTCCTGCAATAAAGAGCAAAAGGGACTGAACTGGGCTTGCCCACAGCACCCAGGTGCATCCATAGCTCCTTCTGCATCTTGCTCTTGGGCCAGGCTACCCTGGGGCCGGGGACATTATGCCCAAAGCACTGGTCATGGTGAAGGCAGCATGGTCCATCCTCCAGCCTTCCTTGCCCAGTTTCCTTCTCAGCCTATTTAGACACGACGGTCACTTTTGGTGCTGGCCATTGCAGCAGCTCAGCTTTTTCACAGAGGTCCATCCCAGCTTTAGCAGCCACTTATCCCTTCTCTGATACGCTCCAGGAGGACGTGACCAAGATGAAAACCCAGATCCTTGAGGAGAGCGAGCTCAGGTACCACTTGCCGGCCGCCCAGAAGGTGAATACCGACAGGCTGTGGTTCAAGGAGGTGAGCAAAAGGCACCAGCAAATGGTGAGCTGGGGGTAGCAGGCACAGGCAGGACTGGGGGAGATGGCTGGCATCGGTGCCGAGCAGCCCATGGGTGGGCAGGCTGCAGGGCCAGCTCCCCCAGGGTGCCAGCAGCTCGGGGGGTGACGATGGATGTGTCCTTGCAGCAAGTCAGGTACGAGCACAGCATGATCTTCTTGGCCATCCAAAGGCAGGACGAGGTGGTGGGTAAGTGCCTGGTGGGCGCAGAGGGGTGGGCACAGACTCCCTCCCCTGCCACTTCCCTTCCATCCCAGATGCCGAACTGGAGGCCATCAGGTCCCAGATGGAGCACAAGAAGTGGGTGACCGAGAAGATGGAGAAGGCCAAGGCTGCAATGCAGTGCTCCCAACTCTGGGTAATGTCAAAACCCATCTCCAGTAACAGCCAGGGCTACTCAAGCCAGGGGGAGTCTCTGCTCATCTTGTTGCATTGCAGAGTTGCCTGCTCACCCCTGCCCC
>NW_010202407.1:0-48206 GCF_000695765.1 Mesitornis unicolor
TGTAGTCAGGTGGGGATTGGGCTCTTCTCCCTAGTCACAAGGCGAGAGGGCATAGCCTGAAGCTGCACCAGAGGAGGTTTAGGGAGGATATTAGAAGGCACTTTTTCATGGAGAGGGTGATCAGGCATTGGAATGGACTGTCCAGAGAGGTGGTGGAGTCACCATCCCTGGAGGTGTTTAAGGAAAGGCTGGATGTGGCACTTAGTGCCATGGTCTAGCTGATGTGGTAGTGTTAGGTCATAGGCTGGGCTTGATGGTCTCAGAGGTCTTTTTCAGCCTCAATAATTCTGTGATTCTGTGCTACAGGCACCGAAGCAGAGATTCCCCTACAGCCTATGGTGAAGATGATGGTGAGGCAGGCTGTCCCCCTGCAGCTGATGGAGGTTAAGGGTGGAGCAGATATCCACCTGCCCATGGAGAACCTCACATCAGAGCAGATTGATGGATCTGAAGGATGCTGTGACCCTGTGGCAGAGACCTATAAACCTGGCTGGACCTCTCTGGATCTTTCCATGGAGAAAGGATCCCAAGCTGGAGCAGGTTTCCTGGAAGGACTTGTGAAGCCCTGGGGGACCCACACTAGAGCAGATTGTGAGGAGCTGCAGCCTGTGGGGAAAGACTCACGTTGGACACATTTGTGGAGGACTTTTTCCCATGGGAGGGACCCCACACTTGAGCAGGAGAAGAATGTGAGGAGTCCTCCCCCTGAGGATAAAGAGGCAGCAGAGACAACGTGTGCTGAATTGACTACAATCCTCATTCCCCATTGCCCAGCACCGCTGCAGGGGAGAAAGTAGTGAAAATCAGGAGTGAAGTTGAGCCCAGGAAGAAGAGGGAGTTTGGGGGGTAATGTATTTTAACATCTGTTTTTTATTTCTCATTACTCTACTCTGATTTGCTTGATAATAAATTAAATTAATTTTCCCAAGTTGAGTCTGTTCTGTCCATAACAATATTTGCTGAGTGATCTCCCTGTCCTTATATCAACCCACAGCCTTCTGTTGTATTTTTCTCCTCCAGCTGAGGAGGGGAATGACAGAGTGGCTTGGTGGGCACCTGGCATCCAGCCAGGGTCAACCTATCACACTGTAGAAAAGGAGAATTATATGAGACTCCTACATAGAGAAGTCTTCTCCTACAGTGGAGCTAGGCAGCTGCTGGAGTGAAGTCCTACACTTTGAAGATCAGTTCAGGTAATCTAGGCACCTGGAAGCCAGATTTTCTGTTCTCTAAGAGTTTAAAGCACTTTGAAACTTTGTGATCTTGATGAGTCTTGATTAAACAAGAGGAAGTTCTAAAGTTCTGCCTTTCTCGTCATTGAGCAGATCATTAATTATATTATCTAAGATTTATTTCTTTTCTGGGAGCTGTCTCCACAGACTAAGAACATTCACTGTGCCCTGGGATTAATACAAGCCTACAGTTTAAGAGCCTGATTCTCACCTCTCTGGTGAGAATGGCATTCTGTCATCCTCTGAAGGGTTACTCAAACAGACTGACTAAAACAGTTGACTGCCATCAACTTTAATACACAAAGTGTAGCTTTTCTGACAGTGATGCTGGCAGTGTGTCTATTATATACTGAAGACTAGATGCAGCCAATGGTGGTATAGGGCTAGTTGAGTGGGATGGCTGGATATAGCATTAAAAGCCAATAATAATTACTTAGGTTTGGAAATGGTTTAAGATTTCTCCTCCTACTACTGTACAGCAAAAAGGATCTCATAGGAGTAGGGCATACACTGGTATTGCAAACTACATATATATTAGGTAATTGTCTTTATACAATTAAAAAAAAAGGAATTCCTGAGTAATTATGGCCATGATTCTGCTTGTGACAGTTTCCCTGATGCTTCATATACCACTGTCCACAAAGCTGTAGCTCTTTATAATACATAGTATAGTTTGTCTTCATTAACTGGTGGTGGATGCTCTTAGGTAAAGTTCTTGTAGTGTCACTATAATATAGAATTTTTCTAAATGTTAAAGTAAATTGTATGGAATAATAGATTATTTTATATGTAGTTTCTTCATGTTGGTAAAAGGAAAGGAAGTTTTGGCTGTTTTGCATTGCATTAGGGCGACGTTATTCAGTAGACTCAATATTTATTTTTATTTATTATTTTTCTTGTTTATGGAATAATAACCCCACGTGTGACAAGCAGAAGAGAGGATGCCTTTTATGTCCTTTAAAATTTATTTAACCATTCAGAGGCATATATTTTCCTTTTTCAAGTCAGTTATGCCTAACCATTTAGGCACCCACAGTTTGTATTACCATCTTTATAAAGTTAAAACACAAACCCAACCTCCCCTAGCTCCTCCAAACCACCTTAAAAAAGAAAGAGGCCAGACCCCCAGCAGGTGGCAGCCAACTCTAAAATATATCGAAATTAGCTCACTTCACCTGGAGCATAGATGATGCAGAAATAAGCAAGCAGTGCTTTAGAGAAGCAATTTCACAAGCTTATTGTCCTACCTTTAGGTTCTAAATCTTATAAGATTTAGAGTTCCTTCATAAAAGAAAGAGATGGTAGCTTCTCTTGGTTTTAGGTGACAAAATTGCACTTCTTTAACATACGATAGTTTAATTTTGTTTATTTATTTATTTTTTAATCAGCAATGCTACCATCTCTATTCTGAGGAAATAATAACTGGTATTTCCCCTGAAAAATACTTATAAGTTCAAAATAATATTTCCCAACTTGTTATTGTTCACGTAGATCAGATACGAACATAAATACTGCTTACTTTTCCAAAATAGCACTAAATAATCAACAAACATTATTTTAAATACATATGTCTGCAACAGCAATCTGTATACACGTATTTTTAAAAAAATTATACTGAAGCATGAGCAAGATACAGATACAGAATGAACACTAGTAGCAGGTGTAGTCTAAGGAAGATACTTTTTGCAGTACAATGGCTAATGTCTGTTTTGCTGTTAATTTATTTATGTTACTATTAAAAAAAATCAGTGATATTATTGGAGGACACAAACATACACTGATTATTTTGTTCTGTAGTTAGTACTACAAATTACAAGCTTTATATTACATAAAAAGCCAATTCATGTTAAAATATATCCAGTTGGTTAACCCATTACTGAGAGTTAGCAAAAAGTTCTTTTTTGGTGGCCAAGGCATAGTCAGTCATCAGAAACTTACCCTCATGCATGATGCTGATTGCCTAGTTAAGCCTACCAGCTAAAACAGTTGTGATGGGCAAGAGAAGAGATTCCTGGTGGCTGGGGAGGAGCATATTTTCCAGCCTAGTCTGGAAGGACTGCTTCTGGTTCTGGTCAAAAAATGACTTTCAACCTTCACTGCTTTTTTTCCTTGTTCATATTCCAACTTCAGCCTGCTATGCAGGGTGCTCAGGGGTAGACTGAATCAAAAGAGAGCATATAATAAAAGGCAGTTATGCAAGGTCACGATTTGGGTATACTTGATGAGTGAAAAACCATATGCCTGAGCAGGCTCCAACTGCAAAATTCTAATTGACTTCTTTTGGAGCATCACTGTTTGCCCTCCAGCTACAGTGATGTTGGTACATCAGGGTGTGAATGCCACTGCTTAGCTAGCAAGGTGGATTGTATTTATTGCCTGTTATCAGACTCTCTGTAGTGCTTAACTCCAGAGTTTGAAGATTCTTCAGTGCATATTCATACTCAAATCTTTGAGCTTTCTTCCCGTTCTAGTTCTTCAGCAAGATTTTTAATATGTAAAACAAAATTGGATCATTTTTTATTTTTCACAAAGAAAGGAGTTTTGAGAGGGGAACACACCAATCTCAGGTTTGCAAGATGAATTAAGTCTAGATGCTAGATTTAATCTAATCTAATTAATTTAATTTTACCCAGAATTAAATATCAAAGTGGACTAAAGGAAAGATCTGAAAAAGACTCTTATGGTTGTGGTCTCTAGGTTGGTTAGTGTGGATAACTACCAGCTTTGGGGCATTACAGTCTACAGATCTTATAAAGAAGAAAGGAAACTCAGGCTGTCCACAGGTAGTGAACAATCAGAATTTCTCTTTTGAAAGAATATTTGTTTTAGAATTGTATCTTTTAGGATGCAATGATTTTACCAAGACTTAAAGGCTTTTTGGTCACTGCAGTTTTGCTGAATCTTTGCGCTTGCACCAGTGACTTAGGTATCTTACATATTCTGCACCAGACCTTTTCAGTTTGCTTTATGACAACTGAACTGAAAATCTTTCCACATTTTCCTCCAATTTTTAGGACATACAAGTCCAACTTCTTCAGAATATGTTTTTGGAGATGGGGGTGTGGTTTACCTGATCTCAGATAGGAGTGCATACCACTGCAATTACAATCATCTTCTTCACTAAATTTTGCTTGCTCCTACTTAAAATGTCACAAGTTTTTAAGGCAACACAGTAAGACCAATACATAAGAGCAAAGAATAAGTAATCTGTGAACTCTGTCCTCTCCTGATAAAGGACCGAGCTTTCTTATGTGAATGTTTAAAGATGACTCAAATGACTGAAAAGTTTTTAAATCTGAAAAAATAAATATGAAGTTTGTGTTATCAATTAATGATTATTTAACATGCAATACTTTTAATGTTACTCTTTTGCTTATTTGCCAAGTAGTTAATTTTTTATTATTTTTTTTAAATTGGTAATAGTTGACAACGCTACAGCATAAGACAATAGAGCCTGAGCAGTCTACAGCACCTAGGTAGTTGTGAAAATGGAAGAAGCTAGTGGCACCTTTAAAACAAGCATGATGTTCTTTAAACCATTTAAACCTACCATTTCTCAGCATTTCAGCTCACCTTTAAGACTGAGAAGTAACAAAATATTTTGGTGCGCTCTTCAACTAGTTGAAATAATTCAAAGTCCCATGAGCTTTATTAATGAACTTACCTTTCTGTACTTGTGAAGCTTCATGGTGTGCAGTTTTCTGCAATATAGTTGAATCAGGATTTTTTCCCTTTGAATAACAAACTAGTTATTTTTCTATGATTTAGGGCACTCAAACTCTCCAAGCCAGTTTACTCCTTTGGAAACACAATATGAAATGATATAAAAGGGAGAGTCATTAATTTAAGTTCTCAAAATCTAGTAAGTATTTTGACATATAAAGCATCATATTGCAATTAGATGTTGATTTTTCTAAAGTTATCTTGGGTCTGTTTTTGTTTCCTATGAGAAAAAAAAAATCCTCTCTATTTCAGATACTACTTTTTGCTAACAATTGACTTTTAAAAGAATGATCACTGAATACATGAACTAATTTTCCAAATTGCTGAGAGGTCACAGCACACAGGAATTAAATGGAACTCTATGTGTTTGGCAAGAAACAGATTCACAGCAACTGGTAAGGTCATATTTGAATATTAGTCACATGAGAGATGACGAATAAGGAGTATGAGGCAAAAGTGTTCATGGGAGATAGATGGACATGACAGAAGTATTATTATGATAGGAAGAGCATCTAACTAACATATCAGAACTTCCAAGGGATTTAGTTATGAAAGTCTGTGTGATTGTTGAAACTACAAACTGAGTTGTAAAGTAAATATTTAATTATCTGCTTTAAAAAAATCATTAGAGAAGCACAGTATCTTTTTTCATGTACTTAAAAAAACCTTAAAGCTGCACTCATCTAAAAGAAATTACAAATGAGATGCATTTCAGTGGAGTTTCTTTGCCTGTATCTTTTGATTAATTCAATATTGAATCATTCATGTGATTCAAGTTTTTCTTAAAGTTAACAGTTAGGCCACTGCATCAGTCAGTCAGAGCTTCTGAGGTCTGTAAGTAGGCAGTTGAATTGAATATAGTATTTTTTTTTCAAATGTAATGACTATATACAAATAGGATTCATCCAAACAGACCTAAATTAGGAACAATGTTACATCATTGCAAAGACAGTGGGAGAAAAACTTAAAAATGTTGAAGAAACTGATTTGTCTTTTATTTAATTTGCTTTTCTCAAACTCACATATGCATAGCAGTGTGCAATAGATATATATGCTTCAGTACATAGATATGCTTGTACAAATAATGTAACATTGAACAGACTGTAAAAACATAATTTATTCTTTCCAATTGCATATAAGTATTGTGTTACGTAGTCTGACACTTTTTTTGTCCCCCTTTTTTTTCCTCTAAGAAAGCCTCTGTTTGACTCCCAGTTCTTAAATTTAATTGCATTCAAAATCATTCGTCCTTTGGAGATGATGCTATTTCTCCATTATGTCATTGACATAGGCAAATAGAATACTATTAATGTAAAAAAAAAAAGTAAAATGATGTTCAGGTGAAAAATAACACAGAGCTATGAAATGGAAGGCAGAAGAATATAACTCTAAGGATTAGTGCTTCTGCTTGAATAAAACAGTATTATAGAAATATAACAAATAATTAAAATATGTTTCTCTTTCTGTGGGTAAAATACAAAATCATGCTCTAAAACGAATACAAATTTTATTATTCAATTTTAGGTCACAGCATGCATTCAGAGTTTTTGAAAAATACGTAATTGATATCAGTGGACATGTTCCTTAAAATACTGGACATGGTATTGGTAATTTTTAATTAAGAAACATACTGTCTGGAAAAGAAATACAGAGTTTGCAGTAGGAGTCTGGGAGTGGCAAGAAGCGTGGCTACTCTTTTGGGTGTCAGTGCAGGTTTAGGTGGCTGTGAGGAGTTTCTCTGTAATTCGACCTTGCATTTTCAGATTATAGATGTTATAATATCCACCAGAAGATAGACATACTCCAAGAAACTGACCTGCAGAGATGCAGTCTCTAGATCTAAACCTGTTTGGCTGGTGCAACTTCTCATATCTACAAGAGCAAGCAAAGTTTTTGTAAAACACTGCAATCACTTCAGTGTTTTTTTCCAATTTATTAAGGCATAATCCTGAATCGGTTGTATGTCCTGAACTTAATCACAAACTGATTGCTACCTGAGATCAGGTAACTCTCATCTCTGATTTCTTTCTTATTTGTTGCAAGACCCCAAATAGCTCCTCCAGTTCCCAGTTGTGACAATCACTAATTACCTAGTGTCTTTTATTAAGGACACATCTAAATCACCCAGCACAGTCCAGTACAGGGAAGAGAGAACGAGTACTGATAAAGATCATGTGTCCAAAGTCCTGTCTGTGCACTGTGCAATGAATAAAACACTAGCCTAGATTTTAAAACCACAATGACTGTGTTAGCACAGGACCATTGTTAACCCCCTCAGCTGACCTTAAACAAAACTGGGATCTTGCAGTGAGGTGCTTGGTATAAGCTGTGGGGGACTCGGTTTCATTTCGCAGAGTAGCCAGAGGTTTATATTTTGCAAATGTCCACATTCATCAGTGACAAGTAAGTTATTAATACTATTTATGTCTGTTTGTTGAATTTTGAAAGTGCATTTTTGAAAACTCGTGATTTCCATTACAATATTTAAAAATGCATTTCCTTGGTTTTAAATGGAAAAGGACTTCGACTGCAGAATTATTGGAAATCGTCATTGTAATAACCATAATACATGCTAACTTCCATTTATCATTTATACATCTAAGTAGATTATTATTATTATGTTTAACTAAATTATTATGTATCAAGGCAGCATATAGATTTGGTTCATAACAAACCTTTGTTTCCCCAAACAAATCCTTGCATTTTTTTCTTTAGAAAATTTTGTTGCTCTTATTAATTTTAAATCTAGCTTTCCTGTTTGGAGGTATTGTGTGGTTCTACAAAACTATTGGGATGAAGTCAGAAAGACACCTGCTCATTCAAAAATCCCCAAAGGAAATAATTTTCCTGTCCTTTTCTAGATGTGTTTGTTCCATCTTCCTGTAACTAGAGTGACCACAAGAAAATTTAATTAAACTTTGAATAATTTTGTTCCAGATTCTAGCTTAATTCTTCCCATCTCTCCCATTCCTACTTATGAGAAAAATGAGTTTCTTCTCTAATGCAGTATATTAGAGAGGACATCAGAGAACCTATTTAAAAAAGAAGTTGTTATCACTAGGAAGAAGTAATGCTGATAAAAAGTAAATAATCCAAAACTGAAATAGAAGGGAAACTCCTCAAGTTTCAAAACATTCAAAGGCATATTTTAAAACCCCCATGTTTTAAAACCGTTCTTTTCTGCATTCGCAGGTTCTGGTCTGAAGGGCAAATATGAAAAAAATTGCAAGATTCTGTCATTGTGTTTCTACATTAAAAAGAACAAAATATGGTAGAGATATTAGGATGTTTTGTTTCCACTCAGGCTCTTTTCAGCAATTCTTTCATCTAGCAAAATGCTTAAATTCATAATTTACAGTAGAAATGATAGAACAACAGGGAGAGATCTCTAAAGAATATCCAGTCCATACTCATTCTTTGGTGTATGATAGAATCTATTTACATCATCCCTACCACATATTTATCTACTATACTTCTTAAAAGCACCACTGAGGGGAATCTCAAATCAGAGAAAAAGGACTGTTGCAGTTGGAAAGCTTTCCTTAAAAATCTAAATAATTTTTTAATATATGTTTTACTTACTTTAAAATAAGCCTTGTAATTACCACTCAGGACCAAGGAGAGCAATCATATAATTTTATAGTATTGGAAGTCTTGAAACCTCATGTTCTTTCTTAGGATTCTCTTTTCTATTAAGAACAGAATCACTTGAAAGAATTGCTCTTCTTGGTACTGAATCTGAGCTTTGCAATTTTTACACAATTTGTTCACTTTGTCAAGATAATTTTGATTTCTTATTCTGTCCTCCAAAGAGCCCATGAATATTCCTAGGTTGGTATGATCATTAAATTTTATAAGTGTACTCTCCATTCTGTGATCCTGGTTGTTAACACTAATCTTATGAACCTGTCATGTGGAACAGTGTCAAAACCCGTACTGATGTCAAGGTATAACATAACCTTGGAGACCCTTTCATTCGCTAGGTCAGTTGCCTTGTCAAAAAAAGAAATTACAGTAGTTTGACATGATTTGTTCTTGATAGATAAACACTAATTTTTTAACATTGTCTCACTGTTTGCTAGATACTTACAAATGGGTAGTTTTATGATCTCTTGTAGAGTTCTCCCAAAAATGAAGCTGGGCTGGCTGGAACAGATTTGTCCAGATCGTCTTCCTCTCACAATGTCTGTTCTTTAGAGAAGGCTGCCGTATTCAACTGCCTCCATCCCCTTATTCCTTTACTGCTAATGGTAAATGTCTTCAGCAGAAGAAGAGTTGGAAAAAAAAGCCATCCAGATAAGAGAGTTAACATCAGAGATCTGGGTTTTCTTAAATAGTATGACTATGAATATATAAATCGAGATACAAATATTATGTTATTTTGTTTTACTACATTTTGGTTATAATGATGGATATAATTACTACATTACAGATTTCTCAGTCTTTTTGGACTGTCAATAGTACCTGCATTAAGTAATTATGCCTTTATTACTATTTTTAAGAAGATTAATATATTTAGAAGTGGGGAAAAAACCCACCACAGAAAAGAACGAAAAATCTATCTGTTCAGTCTATCTATCCCAGTCTTCAAATTTGGTTCATAAAACACGTGCATGTGTTTTGCCTGGGCTTTCCAGTAGAGATTTTAAAGTGGTCCCATGGTATTATACCTAATAAAGAACATGTTTTGATATTAGAAAACAGCATGATACTTCTGTGATTTAGTTCTACACTGGAGCAGGGGGATTATTTACCTTTTCTGAGTGACCTTTATCTATCTGCCAAGTTACAGCTGTTTGGCTGTAATAATCCCCAAAAGAATTTTCCTCTCTGAAAGTCGTTAGCCATGCTGGAGAACAGACTTAATAGCACCTTCAGAGAATAGCTAACAAAAACCTCTTCTATGCACCTTGTTAGAGTGGAGTATGAATTTGACACGCAGCATACACTGGTTAGTCCATAACTTCTCATTTGTGGAGTCATGGGTAGACAATCAATTACTTCTTCCTCTTTGATTTCTACATTTGGTGTTGACAGCTAAGATGTATATGGCATGAGCTCTGTGGGCTCCTGCTTACTCCATTTTTTTTTCCCCTGTCCCCATTATTCTCACTTTTCATGTAGTCTCTTTGATGGCTGCTTCCCTAACAAAGATTAGCCACACTGCATCATGACTGGAGTTGCAATTTTCTGAAAGAGCACCTCCAGAAAAGAGCTTCACTGCTGCAGTATGGAACATAAGATGTCCCTTTGTCATAGAAGTCTCTACAGCCTAAGGTGAAATATCACAGCTCTGTTACACGATATCTAAAGAGGTTCAGGGTATCTGAATGGTCTTAAGACTGATCAAAGAACTGCTTAAAGAAATTCAAAGAAACAAAGCTCATCATCTTTCAACTCTACTTTTGTGAAGTCTACAGCCTGGATTTTGTTCTGAGGCTTCCAAGCTCTGTTATTGAAACACCAAAAAAAGCAGTCACTCATATCTTTCCAGATATTATGTCCAAGACACTAATCTTCACTTTATTTAAAGAACTGAAACATTTATTGAAATTTATAGATTATCTATATTTGAAGCTATTGAAAAGGTTTTGTACACTATTGTAATAGGAGCATTATTATAACTTTATGTATTGTGGAAATCACTCATAACTGGTATGAATTTTTTAGGAACCTTCAAGCAGAACACTTTCTTCAATTCCTTTCTCTACAATACTTTCACTCTTCTGCAGGCCAAGACAAAATGGAGAACCCACCTTGTGCTGTTTAGAGAATATATCTGCCTTTATACTAACATATAATTTTACACAACTGGAGTAGATCACTAGATTGGAGCAACTGGGATAGGAAGCCTTGCAGCCAATCTGTACCGTCTCTGAGGACTTGACTTGGGATTAGCTTTAGTTGGGTCCTCTGAGCCAGATGTCCTCCTCGGACAAGTTCTGTGAAGCTGATCTGTCCCTAGTTCAACACTTCATGCAGTCCCTTGGGGATCATACTTGATGGATACCTGTTGTGGAGCTAAGATCCAGTTTCCTCAGAAAGGACCCTAACTAGTGGGTGCCAAAACCATTCTGTCAATATGGCCAGCACACTGTAACTGAGGATGCAGCAATGTAACCCATTGCTAGACTTTACTGGCATTTGAGAAGACACATCAGATCTGATAGTCCCAACAGATATTTAAAATTCATGCAAAACAAAGCTTCAAACCCAAGATAGCATCAAATATATTGACAAGGGACACTACTGCCTTACACAAATCAGAATTCATGTATGAAGTTTGAAAATATTGTCATAAGCTTTTGTCTTCCTCAGGGGCATGTCAAAAGGAATAGACAGGAACGTATTGATCTACCATCATATTATTAACTATCTGCAGCAAGCAATGTATGCTTTGTATTGATGTTATTTGTTATTTTCTACTTGTTCACTAACTATATAAAAGTTTATGAGTTTTTTTTTCTAATTTTGAAATCTGGTAGGCATATTTACTTGTTTGAATGATTAAGCCAGAAGAACAGTGTACAAACTTAATCTAAGAAAAGGTGCTGTAAATGTAAAGGAGGACTGTGATATTAATACTCATAGGAAGCCTTGCAGTATAGCAGTGGATTATAAAGAACATTAAGCAGTCAGCTTTTGACAGGCTGTCTTAATGTACTGATCTAGTCTTACCAGAAATGGGAGCATTTCAGTAAACCACATGGTTAATGGCAGGGGAAAATCGTCTTCTCAATCACTGTTACACAGTCATTGCATTTTGTAGAATTACAGGACATTCAAAAGATACAGGTTTCTATCTAATCTGTAGCTGATAAAGAAAAAATGCCCTAGGCTTCTATGGATACACTACTCATCTAAGCTGGCAAAGCCAACTAGCTGTGCCTGTGAATGCACTATCGAAATTTCTGACAAAGACGTTCATTTTATTGGGATTTTGGTTGTGGGGCTTTGAAGAGGAATCTGTAATAGATGTACTAACTGTAGCCATTAGAGGGAGCTGATTTATGACATATGTAGATGAATGTATTAATAAGAATACAATGTTTAAGAGTAGGATAAGGTGCCTTCTTTACAGCCCTTTGTAATATTATTAACTAATTATGATCAAAAGTGTTGATGTCATTATTAGAATTAGTATTACAATTAAAGTTGCCAAGATTTCTGTATCTCCCCAAAAAGATGGTTTTGGAAAGCACACAGAACAAGTAAAAGAACTTGAGAGTGCAAGAGAGTCCTTAAAGTCTCTTAAAGTCCTTAAAGGCAAATTGGAGTTTTAGAAAGAAAGGGATATTCACAGCAAAAGCTGAGACAGACCAAGCCTGAAAGACTGATACTTAGCAGCTGCACTATCTGCCTTCAAATTTCAAAAAGTCTTAGCAAAAGAGGATGGCAATTTTAATATATTTACCTTGTCTGATCCTTTGCCTATTATGGGACGTTTAAACATTTAAATGGAGAGTTTAAGAATGTTGTTGTCTACGTGTGTGTAAAACAAATTTTAATAAATAGATAGGAATAGTTGCTTTCTGTATAAAAGGAATTAAAAAGTATTTGAAATTAAAATGTCAGATTCTGTATACAGTAGCTATTATCCAGAAATGGAGATCACATACTGGTCAAGTTAATGGTGGCATCTCACAAATACCATATTAGTGATAAGAAATTATCACAGGTTGTGGTGACTCACAGCTTGAGGTTTTTTTCATTTTATTAATTAAAGAAAGAGTGGGTGGAGGTATTGTTACTGATGTATATTAAGTACTGCATTCTCTTCCCTAGGTATTAATTCTTTGTTGAACTCTAACATATTTAATGCAAAAAAATAAAAAAAGCAAGTCCATTATCCCACTTCTGACATTTATTTTTTATATCTAGATTTTGTTTATAACTTTATTATTGTATTTATAAATAGTATTTATAGTATATATTATATCTATATGCATACTATATAAATATATAAATGTTTATGCTAATTTATATATATAAATCTTATATCTAAGAAGTGTATGTTTAGGGATGTTTTTGTATTTAAATAAATAAATTTATTTACACACACACACACACACACACACACTATATATATGTATCCCTGGCAGAAGAAATGAGAAGAAAACTATACTTGTAGGGCTGGGCTGGAGACCTGTGTGCATCTCCGTTGAATCTGCTTACAAATAATTTGAAAATCTGCAGATTTAAAATACAGAAAACGAAAATAGACAGAAAAGGAATAGAAGGCCAAAAATAAGTTTTAAGACTGGAAAAGAAAGTGTAACAGGAAGGAAAATTTTAAAACATTTACATGAAAAAATGAAGGCATTTCAAAAAATAAAATTAAAAATCAAAAAACTGATCAAGGAGACTGAAAGAAAAGAGATTGATAGGTCTTGATTCTATCACAGTGAGCTTAATGAAGCATCTAGCTGGAAAAAAATAAGTTTACACTTATAAAAGGAGAAAGCAATGTAGCAGATTTTGAGAGACTGGACTGAACTGAACAAGGGAACTTTTAAAATGAGAACCCTGCAAACAAGCTGAAAAATAAAACCAAGCAAAGGAGGAGAGGAAGAACTGTTGGAAACCTTTGCCTATGTATGCAAGACACTAAAACTGTAGTGGTGAATGGCACAAATAGGCAGTGAGGGCCAAAAACAGGAGAGAATAATTCTGCAGAAACAGCTGAATTCTGATATTCTGCTCCAAGATCAAAGTATATGAAAAATCATTTCACTTGACATTAGTGTTCAACAGAAGATTAAGAATATAAATAAATATATAAATATATTTAATACAAAATGATTTATACATAAACATAATGTAAATTTGTATATAAAGATATACTAAAATATATTAATGTGCAAATGTATTAAATGTCATTAAATATATAAATTAATAGGTATAAACATACACAAATAATAAATATATACCTAAATATTTCTATAAATATGGTGAATTAGGATTTACCGTGTCTTTAACAGCTGGTTCCACAAGCCTTTTGCATTGTCATAAAAAGGAACCTCAGGGAGGTTATGATGTTTTTCCAATTTCTATTTATGTAACATTTACACTACAACTACTGTTGGTGCTAAATTATTCATTTAAGGTTCATGAAAAGGTGCCTGGCTGTAGAGTAATTTAACACTTTTTAACTGTTTATCAACAGAAATCTAGCGGTGTGTTCCTAGCTGAATATTGCTGTCTCTGAGGGGTTTTCATGTTCAGTAACATCATTTATGGAGTACCCGTACTATCTACATATGCATACCCCAGAGCACCCAAGCTTTTAGAGTTTCTTTCCCATTCAAGAGTAATAACTGCGGATGCCTTCAGGTTGGCAGATTTTACATATGAAGTTGCTAGGCCACTATCCATCATATTTGAGTTGTGGCAATCTGGTGAAGTTCCCACTGACTGGAAAAGGGGAAACTTAACCCCCATTTTCCAAAAGGAATAAAAGGAAGACCTGGTGAACTATAGGCCAGTCAGCCTTACCTCTGTGCCTAGCAAGACAGTGGAGCAGATCCTCCTGGAAACTATGTGAAGGCACACGGAAAACAAGCAGGTGATTGGTAACAGCCAACAGGGCTTCAATAAAGGCAAATTGTGCCTGACAGTTTTGGTGGCCTTCTACAATGAGGTTACAGCATTGGTGGATAAGGGAAAAGCAACTGACTACATTTACCTGGACTTGTGCAAAGCATTTGACACTGTCCACATGAAATTCTTGTCTCTAAATTGGAGAGGTATGGGTTTGACAGACCGACCACTTGGTGGATAAAGAATTGTCTGGATAGACACACTCAAAGAGTTGCAGTCAACTGCTTAATGTCCAACTGGAGGCCAGTAATGAGTGCCACTCCTCAGGGATCAGTACTGAAGCTGGTACTACTTAACATCTTTGTCAGCAACATGGGAAGTGGGATTGAGTGCACCCTCAGCAAGTTTGCTAACAACACCATGCTGTGTGGTGCAGTAAACGCGCTGAAGGGAAGGTACCTTGACAGGCTTGAGAGGTGGGCCTGCGTGAAGCTCATGAAGTTCAAATGCAAGGTCCTGCACATAGGTCGGGGCAGTCCCAATCACAAATACAGGTTGGGAGGAGAATGGATTGAGAGCAGCCTTGAGGAGGAGAACTAGTGGGTATTGGTTGATGAGTACAGTGAGACACTGGAACAGATTGGCCAGGGAAGCTGTGGATGCCCTGTGCCTGGAAGTGTTCAAGGCCAGGTTGGATGGGTCTTTGAGCTACCTGGTCTAGTGGAAGGTGTCTCTGCCCATGGCAGGGGGATTGGACTAGATGACCTTTAAAGTCTCTTCCAACTCAAACCATTCTACAATTCTATTATTTGTTCATTACGGCAACCAGCTGGAAACAGAAAATTTTGTTTGGAGTTAATGGGAGAAATGTACTTTACCATTTGTTCTCCTGCTTGGATTGAAAATGCTGAACTGCTCAGGCTTGTGGGATGAGGGTGAAGGAACCTCCAAACAGCCAATAGCTACTTCTCTAAATGGGTGTGATATCCTCAAAATGAGATAGGCATCCAGCTCCCTGAATTTTCCTGGCAGCCTGTGGTTGCTCTTCCTACATGGAGACTTCACTGAAAGCACAGCTGAGGTGAAGAAAGAATAGTTTTCAGCATTGGAATTTTCCTAGTTTTGCTACTATGATTATAGAAATTTAAAGAGTCACATGGGACGTTATTAGGTAGTTTTGTTTCATCCATTTGAGAAGGTCAATGTGTAGTTATTACATGAAAATTCAGAGTGAATGAAGCTGTGCTCATCATAATGTAAAGTAAAATTCATCAGCTTAAGCCAAGGTCCAGTGGTCTCTGGCTCTTGAGGGCAAGGTAATTGAAACACTTGCAAGGGAAAATATTTTTTATTCTTTTTTATCCTGTATTTGATCAACACCTTGACCTAAATCTTAACTATCTGGGATTTTCTTTCATGGAAAAAAAAATCAGAATGTATTCTTTCTATTTTGAGATGTAAAAGTAGTTTGTTAGAATTTCTATCAGGAGTAAATTTCAACTCTTTAGCCAAATATTTTACTATCACCATTTATTTTTCCAATCTTATTTTTCCAATCTTATTTAAACTTTATATACATGTTTTACAGCATCCCGTTGTCTTTATCTTACTCTAACTCAGTGACCAAGCTGATCATAATACTGAGGTTTGTTGCATAGTACTTGTCCTCTCTCTCCATTACAAAATGTTTTATTTCAGCAGTACTATTTGTCTTTGACTGAACTCCCTTAGATGACACTTCACTGTTAACTCTGTAGATTCATTTTTGATGTTGCGATATATTTCATACACACTGAGAACCTAGGTATTATAAATTTACTCATCAGCTGTATTTTGAATTGCTTAAAAAAAACCCAAAACAACCTAGCATGTTTTTTAGGGCATTGCATTTCTTTCAAAGTTGTACAGAATATCTTTTAGCTCTGCACAGTCCCTGCTGTCTTCTTTTTGATTCGGTGTTTTATTCCTCCCTTCCTACTTTTCCAACTGGAAAGACTATAGTTCCCTTTTGGATGAGGTCAGGCTATGGTCATCCCTTTCTTCCCTGTGACTTGTTTCTCTTGATGAAGAACTTTGAAGCTCAAGGTTTCTATTCTGAGAAATCTCCCATTTTGGTTCCTGTGCTCACAGCCCTCTCCTACCTCTGAATGGTGACAGCTGGTAGTATTTCTGGCACCTCCTCACATCTGCCTTTGATTCAGATTTCACCTCAGCTATTGCTCCTGCTCTTAGGCCATGAGGTTTTTTTCCACATAGGAAGAACTGTTAGGTGGTGATTCAAGTAGGAGCAGGAAAAGACTATAGAATGTACTGGGACTGAAGCTTGTATTAATGATTCAGAAATAAAGTGAAAATATGAGCACTTGGACTACCATGAGACTTTAGTATATTAACTTTTATGTTTGGGTTTGTGGTTTTTTTTCACCATCAGAGTTCTTTTTCTTTTATCATAACCATTTTGTAATAAATTTTTAATTGCTATCAATTTTTTGACATTTTTATCCATTTTTAACCTGACATGAAATCTAGAACTTAATTACTTTTGCTACGGAAGAAGTGAGAACCTATGCAAACCTGCTGGGAGAAAATTTACAATCCATATTCAACTTACGTATTTCTTAACATTGTGTTCTTTGTTTAATGCTACATCTATGTGTATAGCCTGATTCTTTGATTTAACTTTACATTAGCTGCTTGCTTTTATTTGAAAAGGGGGAGGGTTTTTTCTGCTTTGTATTTTGATGCTTTTGTTATTTTTTATGTTATGTTTGTTTTGTTTTGCCTTTCTATGTGCAATCAGTCAAGTGAAAGAACTAGACAGAAATCAAAACTGAAAATTAACTATTTTTAAGAATGGTTTTACTTGCCCAAACCAAAGTTTTCATATTCAATAAAGTGGAGTACTTTGATCTCAAGACTTATCCTAGTACATTAGAGAATGTTATATAACATTAAGAATTTAGAAAAAAAAATTAAGGAAACAGTTTTAATAGGCAGAAAGTTACAGAATTTAAGAGTTGTGCAGTACAGAGAATTGGCTTTCAAATAAGGTCCATGACCCAAAGACAAACATTTAATGAGAGGAATGAATTTAACTTCATTTAACTTCCAGAGGACTAAAAGGAGATACTTATGGTGTATCACTTCATTGGAAGAAAGAACAGCTTAAATTAAGTATTGCCTGGCTTCAGTTTCTAAGGGACAACAAGACCAAATTGCTGAAATCTGAAGCTGGTGAAATTCAAGGACTTTTTTTCAGGAATAAGGAGTGCTTCTATTACTAGAACAAGCTTCCAATAAATTCTGTTTCTTCATCTCTTGAGCTCAGCTGCTCTTCTGAAAGATCATTTTGGTCGAGTACAAACAAATTTTTGGGCTCTAATATATCTTGTGAAATTTAAACAGTGTAGGATATGCAAATCCAAACTGGCTGATCTAATGAACACTTCCAGTCTTAATGTCTCTGCACCTGTGATTGTAATATTGGAACTAGAATGTGGCAGGAGATAGGCAAAAATGTAAATCAGCCTGCCTTCCTACTTAGCTGGCCTTGAAGCTTAACCATGGAGAAAATTCTGCTGGCTCCCTTTAGGTCCTGGACTCATGTAAGAATGTAGTCAGAGCATGGTGATGGGCACATCATGAAAGAGAAATTATTTGGCGCATGTGAGGCTATGGAAAGTCCTGCACACACTTCCACTCTCAGTTACATGCCACCTGATCTGCTTCCCACCTCCTGGCGTTGGATTCCCAGCTTTGGGGCTTACATTTTGCTTTCAGCATAATTGCTTTGTTTCCCTGATGAACTTTAGAGTTGCTTACACTTCAAGCAAGTTTGCCTTGTCTTAATGACCTTGTACTGCACTGTTCTTGCTTTGCCAAGTCAGCCCTACTTGATGAGCCAAATGTGATAAAACAACCTTTCCTTCTTCTCATTCCCAGCAGATGAGTTTCTCTCCCTTTTCTTTCCTCTGTTGCCTGCATGTGGATTTAAACCAATTTTGGCTCAGTTGTATGACACACAACACAGAGCACGTGAAAACTGCAACCACTAAGACACTCTTAAAGTTGCTTATTGGCACAAAAATAACTGTCTGGAGATACTCCACTCACCAGAAATCAAAAAGCAAATTAACCTAGCCCTATTTTACAAAATCTAAAATAAATGCTCCCACACAAACTAGAGTAACAGCTTCTCACAATGAGTGGATTTGAAACAAAAATAGAAATTTTGCAATCTGAGTCCACTTCTTTACTATGTGAGATAAGGCGCTCTGATAGCACCAATTCAAAGTTTGAGTCATGACTCCTTTCTATCCTGTTTTATTGTGTCAAAACACTTTTGCTGTTACTAGACACGTTTTGAACTGATTCTTAGTTTTTCTATCTCTTCTTTCGTATAGAAATCCTCTTTGTAGTAACATCTAAAGCCACTGACAGAAGTTGAAGAAAAAATTTAGCAAGCATAAAACTTATGGTCACTTTACTGTCATTTTAGACATGTGGTTCATTTTCTATATGACTAGATGAATTATAACATTTTTTAGTTTAAAATGTATTCTTTTTGTTCGTACACTGATTTTACAAAAAATCTAGTGCAGCATAATTTTTAGAGTTAAGGTTTTTTTCCAGACCATTCTGTTTTTCAATTCCCTCTGCACAACCAAATTTCAAAGAAATCCTCTGAACCTTTTTACATATCATTTTTACATGCCATGAAATCTATTTCCAATGTGGTCATTTCATCCCCCTAGGAAATCGTTTGCTGCCTGCATTGGAGGTTAGACAATCTGTAACTCCTTGTCATCTACTTTTTTTAATGCCGATATTTCTCAATGGTTACACTTAATATCAAATATGATTTTATGTGGGACTATGGCCAGTATACCACAAGTTTATTGAAGAGTTTCTCTTTGAATTAAAATCAGACTGCCTTATACATACATGAAAAGAAACAATAGCATGGAAATAAAAGAATGACAGGAAGGTACCATATAATGATATTTCTCTGACCTTTGTCCCTTTGTGTACAAATGAGATCTGTCTCATAGTGTAGGATGGCAGAAGAATGTAAAGCTTCCATAGAAATCTTTGTAAAACTGGTTCTTGGAAAGCACTCCCAAATGTAGTGCAGATGTTGACACAGGTGTTCTGTGGGAATACAAAAGCCTGTTATGATGTGGTTAGTCATATAATCTTGCAAGCACGCAGTTTTTGTACACAGCAATATGTAACTACATTTTAAATATTCTGTTCCAAGTATTGCCATGCAGCATTTACAGTCTTTATAAAGGAAAAATGATTCTACAGACTAAAGTATCTCCACCATATAGAGATTTCACTGTAGAGAATAAATAATTAAATGGACTTCATTGCTTTATGTACAAATGTAGTCTATTTCCAAATTTTTGGTTTGTTTTGCAGAAGGGTATGGACACTTGTACTCAAGTCTAGTATGTTTCTATGGCTGTAACAACGTGGGTGTCTTGGCCATAAGATTTTCACCTTATTTGAAACATCTTATTTAATTGTCAACTGATATGTTATCTATGTGGATGATTAACATAACTTGAAAGAATGGGGAACACTCTTACCTGTAATTTCTTCTCAATGGTCATGCAGTGTTTCACCTGAGTCTGCCAGTGGGATGAAGTAGCATCAGTAATAAACCATTCGCTGATGCAATTCTTCACAAAGGCAGCGAGTGCTGATCAATGCTTAAAGACTCTTGGTCCCTCTTAGTCTTTTTAGAGGTATGAGACCATTGCCAAGCTGCCTCTCTTTTTTTTTTTATTTTTTTTTTAAGAGATAAGGTTTATTTGACAGCACATGAATCAAATTGTAATTTCGTTTATTTCACTTTCATACAATTTCAGGATATGTATTTCACTTTTGTACTGACTAACAAGAATCACACAGACCACAAAGACAGGCTGAAGTAATGACTTCTCACCTCTTCAGAAGAATGAACTTTCTGAAGACTGAACTGAGTTTGCAGAATCTCAAAATAAGGGGCTTTCAGCATTTGATTACCTTTAGTAGATAACACCCTTTTGAAATTAAACTTTAATCACTTTTTTTTAAATAACTTTTTCTTGTAGTCTCAGTTTGTCAGATCTGCTGATAAATTTATGTTACATTTCCTCTGGGACTCCAACACTGTAACTACAATACCTGCAGAAGTGTCAAACGCTCCTGATCTGACTAGGGAATATTCACATTTGCAGATTTTTCTTGATAGAAACATGATTTTAGCCCTGTGTGAACTTCTGCTATTTCAAATGTATGCCAGCATTTATAAGACAGTAAATAAGTCCAAAACTGTGCGCCATATCTGTGTGGGGCCTCTCAGAGAAAGGCTGTTCTCCCTCAAGACATGTCCTTACACATCCAAGCATGCTTTCTCTCTAGATCACATTTTGTGTCCTATCACAAGCTCAAGTCTCCTTACTTGAGCATTGCTTTTAAGCTGTTCTTTCACAGACTATTTGTCACAAAACGTAGGTGTCAAGTGTGATTGTACCCTAATTTGACTCCTGTTTGTGGGGATTGCTCTCCACTGTTTAAAATTGGGTATGAGCTTTGAATGTGCTGCATTCTTTTTATTTATTTTATTTTATTTTATTTTATTGTATTGTATTGCCCAAATATGGAGGTATTATAGTTATTTCATTAAGGATGCTTCCACAGTAATAAAATAATTACCACAATTCACAAATTAAAAAAAATTCTCCCAAACTTACATTTTAATTTGGTATTTCTGTACACCTATGGATTTCTTTTTTAAGATCAAAGAATGAAATATAATGGTTATTTCTCCCTTTTTTCCAGATCATTAGGGAGCAAGTTAAGCTAACAGTAGCAGTAAAAATGCTCTACAAGATTTATACCTCATTGTAACTATGTACACTGTTATTTGTCTTTAATGCAGTGCAACAATTTGAAATTCCACACCTCTAAAAAATGGGTACATAATCCATCCTTATTGCCGAGCAAAAGCTAAGCTTTATATTTAAAAACATCAGGTCTTTATAACTTTTTAGTTGTTGATATACTAACTCCTATAATGTGGAAATTAGAAAGTTCCTTTCAGCTTTGTATCTCTTCTTAGGACAAGGCAGAAAAGCTATATGAAGTGAGAACAGGAAACGGAATAAGAAAGTCCCTTTTGTATAAAATATGCAATTTAATTTGGTATTCTGTGACAGAAATTGTAGTAGCTTGAACATGTTTCTCTGATTTATATGCAAATGACTCAAATTCATGTTCTAAACCTTTAACAGTAGTATGTCATTTAAATTTACCCATGAGATATAGCACTGCCATTTTACTGTCATTATGTAATATCATATTTTATGTAGTAGTGTGAATACTATAAGGTAAGATGACCTCCATTAAAAATCTATTCTTGATATATTTTTGATTGTAAGAAAACAGTTTTCCTAACCTTATTTAAATTTTTGATGTCACATTCTTTCTGTAAAATATTCCTTTCACCTTAAAGTCAAGATCTTGGCAATAAAGACATTAAAGATGCACTCAAGACAGAAAACCTTTAGAATATTTCAGTCTCATTTGTCTAAAACCAGCATTTACCCCTGTCCTCAGAGTTCTTTGAAAGCTTATTGCACTCACTTTCTGAGTTTTTTTTGAAATTATTTTTATCTTTTACATGGGAAATTTTACTATGCTTTTCCTTTGTTCCATATATACCTCTTGTGTTCAGTATACAGGTTATTCACTTTTACAGAATACTTCTTTGCATTGCAAACTTAAACCACTACACATTACAAACCAATTAGTTGCATTGCTGTAGTTGATCCATAGCATAGCTTTTCACTGTACTGTATTCCCTGTCATTATCTGACAGTATTCTGCATGCTGTCATTGACTTATCTGGGAGAAAAGTTTTTGAAGAAATACAATTTTGTGTGAGTGTGTATGCATGTGTACATGAACATGTAAGAAGCTTTTTTGACCGTAAACCAAGGCTTACATTAAAGACAGAGTGATTTTTAAGAAAAAAATTTCAGATAAAATATAAAAATGTTCTGTACATCTGAAAATATTCAGTATTATCCTTGGAGTTGCAACTATTTCTTTGAATAGATAGTATGACTGTTGCAAACTCAGATGAAGTGCAATGTTATATTTTATCTGCTCTCACTTCCAGGACATTTTATTAAAGTACAGTAACTTATTTCCAACAAAAGAAAAACAAAAATATAGTGGTTTTGATTTAATATGACTATTTTTAATTTGCAGCAGTCTAATCAAAACTAACTGTTAGTATCTTTAAAATGTTTTTACATGCATTTTTCACTCAACTATTTAATGCAAATAAGTGTGTTAAATTGTCTTAATAAGCTATCAGAGGATGGTTCAAGTTACTGTAGAAACAGAATAAAATAATATTTATTTTTTTATTTTGTGTTGGACAACAGTTTATCTGCTTTATAAAGAAATCGAGTCTCTCAACTTAGCCATTACCAGTCACATTCTTAGGTCAATATAATACCCCGATTTTCTACCTTCACAGATATCTTCTCACTTTGTTTGTTTGTTTAAACAAGACCACTCAAAACAAAACCTGTGTTAGTAAGATTCAGTTTCCTGGGTTACCTTGACTTGATCTTAAGGAATTCCTGTTATTCTCTTTTTTAAAAAAATTTAAAAAAATTAAAACATCTCAATTTCACTTTGGTGAGCCCCCTGTGTTGTCATCAAGCCTACTGCAAAGTGATTATGATGAACTGCTTCTCATTTTGGACAATGAACTAGCCAGAGTAAAGCTGTTCTCTCTTCTTGGGTATATATAAAAAAAATCATACCACCTTAGATTTGAAGATGTAAACTTCCCCAAATAACACTGATTAAATTACCAAGTCACTTTGCATATCATCAGTCTGTAAAATTTACATGCTCCTGGCTCATGGCAAACATAAAGTTTGCACTTAAATATTGCTTGAATGAGGGCTGCAGTCCTAATTTTGGCTTCCAAATACACTCAGACATTTTTAAATCCTGAGGTGTCTATCTGGACCAACCAAGTTTCAGCCTACAGGTTTGCTGTCACTGCCTTTGGCAGACAGACCTGCCCTTGCTCCATCTTCCCTTTCAGCTGGCTGGGTGCCCACCAGCTCCAATCCAAACTCACTGTGCTCCCAGCAGAGATTATGATATTAGCTCAGGCATGCTGCCTTCAGATCAGTGCTGGCATTCATCCATTTACCACAGAGACCACGAGGAGCAAGCGTGGGTCAGTCTCTAAAGACCACACAGACACACTATAAGCTGCAAGAAGATGTAAGCCCCCTGCAAAGGGCCATGCTCCCACTCTGGAAGAGAAGGAGAAATTTGAAAGAGAAAAGTTCTGAAGATAACAGTGCTTAGTTGAGGCTGCCTTTACTTATGCATGGATGCATGTCCATATTTTGCAATGGAACACGAACATGGAGTTTTGAAAGCAGCTCATTCTCTCCCTCTGGAATACAAAACACTTAAATATTTTGCTTGTTTTATTGTCAAGCTGTCAGGCATGATGTTTAGAAGTACCTTCTGCAACCTGTATTGTTGCACTTCACTAGTCAAGATGCGTTTCTAGGGGACCACCAAACTGTACTTAACAAGTGTTATAAATAATTTTGTTTAGTAGATTTCATAAAAAATCTCTTTAAAAGCAACATCACAGCATCTGTTAAAAAGCTTTCTGGGAATATCTAACACTTACAAGACTATTTTGCTATTTGTACTAGTATTACACCCATGCAACCCCACTGCTTTTATTTTCAATTAAGTTACAACTATATAAAATTCAAGACAGAAGTGAAATCTAGCCCTCAGTACTTGAGTAGGACAGAACTTAACCTTCACCAGACATAGTGATTCATGTATTCTGTCCTCAGTTACTACCGAATAATTAAAACAAATACTTAGTAGTGAATGCATAGTGTTGCCTTGCCAAAATGCTATAGTATCTCTGATAAAATTACACAGATAGCTGTCTTATCTGTTAAAGAAAAATGTTTTATTTATTTTGTAATACCCATTAAGAAGGAAAAAACCCACACAAATATAATAAAATGAGAAAAAAGAAAGCCGCATCCAAATTCTGTTTCACAATAGACTAAAATAAAAGGAAGACTTCATGATCAGTTTATTTTGTGGCATATTTGCTGGAATATAAATGCTGCATGGACATAATGGTTATCTATTTGCTCCCTGCATCAGTTTCAGATACAGATAGATCTAAGTCTCTTACATAATTGAAGTGTAAACTAATCATAATTTTATGAATAATAAGCATTTGCAACAGTAACAAAGCCAAACTAACTCTGATTTAAACAAAGTTAAAGGGTGTGTATATGCTCTGTCCTCCTCTTTGCCCATTTGAAGCTCATTAAGTTAAACTCCTATCTTTAAAAAGACATCTTGTAGTATTACTGAAAGTAAAATCAAGGTGTCTGACTCTGTGAATAGGTGAGAGTATTGTGTGACATAATTAACAGAGAATTAAAAGTTAAAAAAGAAGTGGCTCTACAGAACCTACTTTGATGGTTGTTTAGCATTATGAGTGCATAGTACAGTCCACTACTGCCAAGCTACCTGTGAACAAAGTAGTCTGCAGAACTCGAAGCAATATAGATACTTTAGCTCTATGCTTTGCCTACTAATTAACTTTGCTTATGAAAATTTTTCTGCTAGGGTTAATTAGTCCCTATTCTTTTACTGTTAAAGTAAGCCAGTGTGGTTCTTTCTGAGGCCACAGCAGTGTGGTCCTCCTGGGGAGGAATACCAGCCAGTTGAGTGGCCTCGTCACATCTATCTGCAGTTTTAGGAAGGCTTTACACAATCAGAAAGACTTTATGTTCAGCCTCTATTTATGCCTTGCTCACATGAAATTATCTGCAAATGACTCAAAATAGAGAGGAACATTAGGCAGCAAAGGCAAACACTTGTAAGTTAGAAATTATCAATATTACGATACTCATATCCACCACAATTCTGCCTTAGAGCATGTCTGTCTGTGCACTGGAATAGAATGCATCACGTAAATGAAACCATGTTGAAATAGTGATAACTTACAAATAATTTTCTAGCAACGCCTCACAGACTATCAAACTGTTATGCAGCTCCATTATTGTTTTGGTTGGGGTTTTTTTATTATTTTTTAAGTTTTTTTGTTTTTTGTTTTTTTTTTGCGGGGGGAGAAGGAAGGGAGAAATGGGAATGATATCAAGAAAGATGTTTATTTTTTCCAATCAAAATTTCTGAATGCATCATTATTTTTTGCATTAGGTTCACATATTGGTTTATATGACAATTTCTTCATTAAAAGTAAGCACATACAGCCATGAAAGTAGCTCTGCTCTTATAATGGAGCAGCTTGGCCAGTGAATTAAATCACAGAGCTAACCAATGGATTGGCACATCATTTCAATTTAAACAATTTGTCAAATCCTAGAATTATTTTTATTTTTAATATTTTCTTCCAATTCATATCCTTTTAATAGTTATTAGGTATTTAATAGAGGTTAAAATTAAAGACAAAAAATTATTACTTAGAGCGTAATTTCTGATTTGGTAACATCTCCTTTACTGTCAGTAACAGATTATTGCATTATTTGGTTTTGAATGTATTCTCTGTCATCTCTTATCTGTTTTAAGATTGTCTCTCATTCAGCCTGACCTTGGATGCAGTCAAGTAGCAAAAAATAAAATAAAGTGAAAAAGCTAGTGGAAACAAGGAGAATAGACAAGGAAGAAAATAAATAAGAAAAATGGTTTTATTTTTATTTTCTTTTCCTTTAAAAAAATGCTGCACTGTAATTTACAGCATCCATAAATGATCTTCCTGTAATTATTTACGTCTCACCACTGATCATTTAAAGAATCTATAACCAAAGTCAGTTTACTCATGTAGCAAAACAATCTAAAGCTCTTAGTCATGAATTGTCTATTTGCCCCTTAAAAAGAAATTGTATGTTGCATGCTGGAAAAACAGTTTACTTTTTTCTTTTACTTCAAGCTGTCTTTGTTTTATTTAACAAAGTGGTATGACTCTAGTGGCACTTTAGAAAATTAGAAACAAAAGGAAAACTGGAACATTCAACCTAGTGATACTTTAGTCTTACTCTACACATATGTTATTTTTAGTGGCATAAAAAGGTAATTAAGCTTATTTCTGAGATAGCTGTAACACGACACTGCATAAAGGACTCAGGAGAAAGACAGAAACTACAGGAACAAAACCACTTATAACAGGAGACATAAGGTAAAGAGGCTTTGGCATCTGCCCTCTGGAAAAGAGATCTCTTAGGTGAGCATCCTCCTCAGATGGCATAAAGGGATGTCAGCTGCTGTATCATCCTGGGGCAGAAGTGGACAAGTTAAATGGCAATTTACTCATTGAGAAACCACTGAGCCTGCCAGGCGTGTGAATTCTTCTCTCCAAAAGCTGAGCTCCTGAAGTGGGTGATATGGAGGCACTTCCCACTCTCTACAGGAACCAGCACCCTAACCCTGTGCTAGGAGGTACCAGCAACAGCATATTGCCAATATACCTGTTGGGCAACTGGAAGCACCAGCCATACATCAGTCATTAAATCAAAGTAAAGGATTCAGCTATCTGTGGGATTTACAGTGGTTTTATGAAAGGCACAGGAAAGCTTTATATTCAGTATTAGTTCATAAAGCTTTCAGATACTTTACATATTTGAAACATAATAACGTATAGTTGTTTTTGTGATAAAGAATGCAAGTACCTTTACAGAAAGCAAGCTCTTTCCTGTTTGTGGAATTAGTTTTTATTATAAAGAATTTAAATCTAACTGTGTTTTAAAATGTTTTAAAAATGGAATTACTAGTTTTTAGAAAGAGGCAGTGAATTACTGAAATTGAGCTGTTTTTCCATTTCTGTATACCCTTGTAGATACCACAATGCTTCAGTAACCTTACTTAACAATTACTTATTTACTTCACTACAAAGAAGATCTGGAAAACTTTGACAGGTTCTCCAGTACATAAGCAATGAAACAACAGATATAAAATCAGCTACTCGAGAGTATTAGATTCTCACATATAGCACTTGTAGTTACATTAGGTACTGTATGCAAGTGTTTAATTTAATATTACCTACTTTGAAAACAAGAACACATTCATTCTCACTATCCTGCTTTTTGGCAGTTTTATATTATTACCCTTCAAATCTCAAGACAATCTACATTTGAAGCCTTATATTCTTGACATGCAATTATTGTGCTATAAATAACGAAATAAGTTGACTCTCTCACTGTTGTAAGAATAATATGCAACAACACTCAGTGCTTCCTACTGATAAAAAAAAGAGTTTGCCATACTGACATTATTGCTTTGTCATTTCTAGACAGAACAATTGCTACATTTTAGAAACTGCAGTTAATTTATGCTTTATACACCACACTATCAGCTTCAGTAGAACTATGTTTGAAGGTAATTGGTAAATTATTTTTCTATTGCTGACTTAAAAAAACCAACTTGGATAAAATAAACTGAATTGAAGAAAAATTATAAATTTAGGCCCGAATTTACTCTCCTTAAGAAAAAAATGCCAAAAGCTATATTTGATTCATCTATGAATTTAAGTGCACTTGGACCACTTGATATGTGAATTTTAGTTCAGCAGGGACTATCAGTACATAATGTACGTTAACACTTGAATTAAAAAACCCACATATATGTATGGTTATGTATAACACCTGACCTCCACCTGTGAGAGAGATAAATTCACACTACAGCTGTATGAAGAAGGAATAGATACACAATATTGGAAATTAAGTAAGCAGGGCCTATAACAGTGTCTTACTTAACCTAGTAAATCTCAAAATAAGAGGGGAATCAAAAGAGTAAGAAAGAAGAAATATTCATGGTTAGCCAACAGTATGAGCACAAAGCAAATGGAAATAAAATAAACATGAAAAAAGGCACTGGAAAATGGAAAATTGACTTGGTTTCTGAT
Source organism: Mesitornis unicolor (assembly GCF_000695765.1). Classification (NCBI taxonomy): domain Eukaryota; kingdom Metazoa; phylum Chordata; class Aves; order Mesitornithiformes; family Mesitornithidae; genus Mesitornis; species Mesitornis unicolor. The sequence goes on from NW_010202407.1 coordinate 28,492, forward strand.
GTGGTTATTCAACAGAAGTAATGAGAAAAACAAGCCTAAATAATGGAATTTTGAACAAAAGTTTTAAGCTAACCTTGATTTTTTTAGTGAGAATGATGTTGTAATGTGACTGCCTGTATACTTGGGAGACTGGATTCTGTCACCAAGTTGTCCTTTCCAGTTCTGCTCCTATAATCTAAACTCCAAATTGGTATTTGAAAATGTATTTTACATATAAATAATAAATAAATTATTAATAAATAATAAATGTCCGTGTCCTTCGTGTACTGAGAGCTCCAGAACTGGACACAGTACTCCAGGTGAGGTCTCACCAGAGCAGAATAGAGGGGCAGAATCACTCCTCTCAATTTGCTGGAGATGTTTCTTTTGATGCAGACCAGGATGAGAGTGCGCATTGTTGCCTCATGTCCAGCTTTTCATCCATCAGTACCCTTAAGTCCTTTTCTGCAGGGCTGCTCTCAATCACATCATCCCCAAACCTGTATTGATAATGAGAATTGTCCCTAACCAGGTGTAGGACCTTGCACTTGGCCTTGTTGAAGCCCATGAGTTTCACACAGGCCCACCTCTCCAGCTTGTCCAGGTCTCTCTGGATGACATTCTATCTCCTTGGCATGTCAACAGCACCACTCAGCCCACTGTCATCTGCAAACTTGCTGAGGGTGCCCTCGATCCCGCTGTCCATATGATTGATGAAGATATTAAACAATGCTGGTCCCAGTATGGACTCCTGAGGGACACCACTTGTCACCAGTCTCCATCTGGACATCAAGCCATTGACCACTACCCTCTGGATGCAATGATCCAAGCAATTCCTTATCCACTGAGTGGTCCACCAATAAAATCCATATCTCCCCAATTTAGAGAGGACGATGTTGTGGGGGACCATGTCAAAGTTCTTACTGAAGTCCAGATAGATGACATCCTTTCCTCTTTCCTTGTACACTGATGTAGTCACTCCATCTACTTATTTAACATCTACCTACTAAATGGCTTTAAATATATGAGTAAAACACATTTTCTCGTTTTCAGGATAAGAAATGGAAGTTAAAACTAGGAGATCTATTTTAGGTCTGTATATGTCACTATACAAATCCATGAGGTTCCTTTCAGAATTGAGATCTTAGTCTCTCCTAAGAAGCAAATATTTTTAATTTAATAAACAATTTTCCCAGGTACATGAAAGATTAAGCTAATTTCTAGGGCAAAATTTAAAATGTAAAGAAAAGCATATGGCTTAGGAATTTTTCAGATGGGAAAGTGACTAACCCCTGGACATCAAAGATTGCTCTTATGAATCTTGAACATTACTGGGAAGATATTTTCTCTCCACTTTCACTTTAGTTTTTACCTAAATATTGTCCGGTTCTTTCTGCAGCCTTTAAATAGATGGCTCTTCATGTCTACTTACACTTGGTTCCATCAGAAAAAGATGAATTACAAACAAAAGAGGAATTACAAGACTGGAGGCAGTTTGTTAGGGTAGATACTCAAGTGTTTCTTCCATTATTTTGCTTTAAATGTATATATCTATTGCCACATATATACTCCCTTTTTTTTTTGTGGATAGACAGATACTTTATTACATTGATTTAAGTTAAAGAAAGATCTATTTCAGAATTTGGCAATTACAGATGTAGACTGTTCTTTGTAATACTTACATATTTTGAAATACAAATAAGCTTGAGGAATAAATGGCTCCAAGACTATGACAGCTCTTGATGTAAATCAAGGTGCAGGTGAAAGATGTAAACCAAGTGAAATATTGAATTGTCTAAGCTTTTTACCATTATGGTGTTAATAATCTCTCGTCTTTAGTGCCTTTTTGCTTGAAATATTTATCTTTCAGTTTTCATCTGGTACTGTTTGCAGCCTTAAAGGTTTGGTTTTTTGTTTTGTTTGTTTTATGATATGTTGTCAGTGTTGAAAAGGGATTGTTTTTCTGATGGAGGAGACAGAGAAAGTGAACTATGAACATAGTAAGACTTCACTTTATGGAGCCTACTGACACTGGGAAGTAAAATTTACTCTACTGGTATTTTATCCTTTTGCAAGGGGAAAATACATTCTAAAACTGGTAGCAAAATAATTCATATGATGTGGTTTAATTATGTGGTTTAGTTAATGAAAGGATTTGACCCAAAACAGCTGGAATGCTGATGAAATGAGAAGGAATTAGCTGCAAAGTTAGTGTACTAATTGAAGTCATGTTTTCAAAGTGTGGGAGTTGGATTAGTCTAGTTTGAAGTCAAGGATTGTAGAAAACTTGGAATAGTAATTGTAATGAAACATAGGTATTGCAGGTTAGGACTGCTAGCCATGAGTGCAAGAATGGTGAATTTTTATTGTGTATTACTTATCTAAGGAAATAAGCATTAATATGAAGTCAGAAGTGCAGAGGTCAAGCACCCAGAGAAGACCAGGATTTCTGTTGTGAATGGAGCTATTTCAATGGAAAGATAAAGAAAGATACGTGTACCTTAGTCTAATAAAAAGCATCTTTGAGAAACTTAGAGGAGCCAAATAAGACATAATGGGCTATAGCAAAATAGATGCATACAATAAAGCATACAATTTCAGGTAAAAGTACTAAGTGATATGGATTTAGAAAAAAGATAAAACCCACATTTTTTTCAGATAGATTATCTGTCTCAGAATAGAAGGCTAAAATATACTTAGTTTCGTAATCCCAGTAAAATCAAGAGGAAAGATGACAATCTTAAGATATTTCTTCTTTAAAAATATAGTGTTATGCACTAGAGTAGGGGAAGTACTATTTAAATTCAGAGATAATCTTAACATAGAAAAAATGATTATGTTTTGGCACAGAGTACATACAGAAAGAAGATATTAGCTGTCACAAAGCAGCCAGGAAATTTCTAAAACAGCTTTAAATATTATAAATATTGTCAAACACGTGAAATGTTTTCAGCTAAGAGCAATTATTTTCATTAACTACTAGCATTATATAGTCTAAGGGGATACAAGACTAAATCTGACTATTCGAGGGGTTACTTCCAAGTCATCAGAAACTCTTGGACCGCTAAGCTTACCCCTTCTATTTGACAACCAACTGATATAACTCAGTTCACTTGTTTATGAAGATCTGTACTGAAATCAGGAATAAACCCAGCAGAAACATATAGAACCTCCTATACCATCACTGGTTTTATATTTATTTCACAGTTAACATGATACACACATAGGCAAACATTCAGGGAAGAGTCAGCTCATACTGATTACATTGCACACATCCCATCTTGGGACTTAAACATTGATCTCCTGGGACCTTCTTCTGCTGGTTCATACCCTGCCTTTATCAACAGCTACAAAGGCACATGAGGTGCTTGATAATAAAAAATGTAGATACATGAATTAGTGATAACAGTCCAATTCCTATATAGAAGGAAACTTTCATATTTAAGAATAAAGTAGTATCTCTGTTTCCAGAGTAGAAAGAAAAGTGTTTAGCCAGGGACCACAGTTATTTTAATACTTCTGAAATTTAAAAGAACCACGCCGTTAAAATATTTCTTCAGTTTGCTACTCCATGAAGTTATTTCAATTTCTGAAAAATTCTATAAACAGATTTTTGAAAATAAATCTTTATATTTGAAAAACAATATGCCTATATTTTTCAGAAAAAAGTACCTTCCTGGACAAGACTTGTGTATTTTTGGGAATTAGCAAAAGAATTAAAATTACATAATCTGAAACAAATATTGTCTTAGGCATCAAGATGTTGTATAATGTGTTTCATTACAGCTATGGTAGCAATCACAAGGATTTGTTATGTTGATAGACTGCTTTTTTTCCTCTGTATACAGTGTAGTAAGTGTACACCTGATGTTTGGGAAAAAAAATATTTGGTCATATATTGAATAAAATATTGCAAACACTGTAATGTATTTGCTCTTGTGGGTGTAGGATAGGGAAATATTTCACTATAAATGATTAAGCCTGTGCTTCCATATTCTTTTATTTAAAGTCAAAAAGCTGCTTTTTAGCAATTGCTGTGCTTCACTTTGGGATAGTAAGTCTATATTGCATGTTTTTTGTTTTCTTCAACACATCACATGGCTCATATATGGAGAACTAGAGCATAACAAAAACACTTTCAGTATAAACCAGAGTCACAAGGTATACTTGCATCATGTCAACCTCTGTTTTGAAACAATCTTCAGAGACATTGCCTTCTTTCCAACAGAAAGCAGCACTCAAGAAGTCAATAATATGGAAGACCAAGATTTTCTAAGACCTTTTATACATCCGTTGGTAGGAGAGGTGTAAACACATTGTAGATTAGTTTTGTAGATGTGTCTGAACTTTTCCACATTTAATATTTAGTCACGGAAAACTTTTGTATTCTGGAACTTGGGAATATAAGCATGAGCTATATTTCCCCTTCATAAATTCCCTTCACCTGAAGAGGTTCTCTAGATATACATAATATACCAGGGGAAAAGATTAATCCTCATTCTGCTTTGCTTCTCTCTGTCTGTAAATATGGCAACAAATGGCATTGACTTGATGGACCAACCATTTTAATTGATGCATTAAAATAAATAGCATCTCAGAACTTGACCAAAGACTTGGCTGCTAGTGAACCTGAAATGTCAGTAAGGCTAACAGAAGGACAGAGATCTTCAAATGTTATTCATTGCTATTTCAAAAGTTTCAGTAGACTAACGTGTGAATGAGTCAAACTGACTAAAATTCTTAAGTGGAATACCATCATTCTTGTCTAGCCTGCTTTGAAAGTATTTATCTGGGGAAAATCATAGTTCCATGAATTACAGCATATCTTTTTCATTACTTCTTAATTATAATATAGTTTTAAATTACAATGCAACAATTTGCTAGAAAAAAGCCATTATTTTCTTCACACTGTCCCATTAACTATTTTCTGTTACTATTCCATTTATATCCACCCACTGATGACTGCTCAAGTATTCTTCCTGACAGCATGTACTTCACCAGATACAATAAACACACTGTAATAATCATGAATTACTATTAGTGCTGTCAACCACTTATATTTGTGAATTCCTGCAGTGATATTAAATTAAAACATGTTGTATACAGGTAAAGATGCAAGTGAGGATTCTTTAAATTTTTCATCACAAGATTCATAGAAGCACTCTGGAAGGTGGGATTTTGACAGTATTTGATTCAAAAATACTGACAGACAAAGAAATTTTTTGTATATCATTACATCTAAATATCAGTATTACAAAAAACCTATTTATTGGAATAGACTCTAAATATCAATGATGTAAAGCAAACTTCTAGAGAATGGGTTTCCTATAGATGTAAAGCAAACTTCTAGAGAATGGGTTTCCTATAAAACCAATGTGCAAAGAGTAGCCTGTGCCACGTTAAAGGATTTGGCTTCTCCTAAGTGTACATACATCCCCATGTAATTATAAAAGAGGGCTTAAAAATATTAGAACCATGAATAGTCTGGTTCACAATAATTTTAAATGTCTACTCTGTCCCCTTTATGAGTTTGATGAAGGACTGATGATTTGAACACACCATTAATTTAAATTGGATGGAGGGAATGATGAGGCAAACTCTGAAAATTTAATATGTTTTTATATGCTGTACTGGAAAAAGAACTTGAAGGTAAGATGTATAAACTAAGGGCATACTTCCTCAGAGAGCCTGAGCTGTCAGAAGTAAAAGAGAAGGGTAAATTATTCTGCTAGATTAACTTAATCTACTAATTCACAAATTTTATTATGGTCAGGAATACAAGTATTAATAGTCCTATTTTGAATGAAGATATTTTAGTAGGACTGCACATTTGACATAGGATCCAGGTCAGAACACAGGGTAGTTAAAGGGAGCTGATCACAAATAGGATGCAGAAAAATAACAGTATCCTATAGAGATCCAGTTATGAGGGAGTTTATGGATACAAGTTCTAATAGTATACACAGGCAAGTGACGGAATACACTCAGAAGGGTTGTGCACAATTCAGATGAAGTTTTTTTCAAACATCTGTGTAGGATAGCTCTAGCATATCAGAAAGATACAGAAAGCAACAGATATTACTCAAAATACATCCACATTACTGCAAACAGAACAACAGAAACCTGTCCCTATCTTCCCCTTCCACTTGAAAGGTCCAGCTTTTATCTGCTTTTTCACAGATTTAAACAGAATTTCTATAACATAAAAAATCCTACTTCTTTGCTTCTTTTTCTGTTTGTTTTTTTTGTTTTTTTTTTTTAAGCGTGTTGACACAAAACTTCCTTACAGAGCATAGAGACCAAGTTCAGTAGTGCTACAATACTTCTGATCTATTTTTGAGACTTGTATTCTTCCCTTTCTTTTTTATTTTATATAGATTTTTAGGATTTCCAATTCTTTCAGTCTTTTCTCAGGGAGTCTAAAACCCAAGAATGTTGATTATTATCACTTTTTTCTAAGCCTTCTCTGGCTGGTTCACATCTGCACTGGAAGTGCACTGACCTGGAAAGAGTTGGGTAACAGAAGCATCACAGTGCTAAGAGAACAAAAGGATTCTTTGATATAGCTTGCAACTATTCTGATCTACTTCCTGTATTTTATCACTGCATGCCTACTGATTGGAGAGCTTTTTTATATATAACTTCATCCAGTCTTCTATTACCTTACTCAGTCTTAATACAGATGAAAAAAGTTTGTAAAATCCAATCAAATCCAATCCAATAGCTCTCAAATCAAATTACTGAATCAAATTTTACCAAATAAAGTTCTACAAAAATGGCATTTTATTGCAGGAGAAACAAACCCATTCCAAAACCAAACAAGTATTGGAAGTTAATTTTCTATTGATATGAGTTTGTTTTCATATTTTTCCCCTTCTTTAAAAATAAATTTTCCAGAAAAAACATAGAACATAGAACATTGCTGCTGCATCAAACAACAGATAATGTGGGATCTCAAAGTCATGAAAATGGAGATTCCACACCCCGCTGCTCCCCTCCCCTCCAAATTATCAGATATTTTAAGACCTTCACAGCATTCTGGAATTAAATTCAATGGCGAGCAAAATGTGTCTTGAATGTCAGCACAAGAAAAAAGCTTTGCTGGTCACTGAAACTGTCACTGCCTCAGTCTTTCCATCTGAGATATTAAGATAAATGAAGCATATGTGTCCTTCCAAAGCACTTAGAAATCTTCTTAAGAAAAAAAATCCCCAGCTTTATGAAAAGCAACACTGCTATACAAATATTAGCAACTAAACACACATCAGTATGTATTTTTCCTTCCCAAGCATAACCAACCAACTCATTGAAGTACCTAGATTGTTAGGTGATTGTGACAAGCCATGACAAGCTGAGACCTGTATGGTTGTCTAAAGAGAACTACATAGAGGAAAGGGGCCTGACCTTTCATGATAAGCTTGCAAAGCAAATTGCACAACGACTGAGTGGTGTTCCCGTGAACAGCGCCTGAGCAGTCCTTATTAGGTAAAGACAGGTGGCTGAGGAATACATGGCACTTCTGCAAGATGAGATAGCTTGACCAAGAGGTGTGGCACATTCAGAACCCATAGTAATCATCAGATCGTGACCACATAAAAGAAACTGAGACTAAACCAACGTGTGCATCCTTCACCGATAATCAGCGATAAAGGATCAACAGGATGCTGCTGGATCCATGGTGGTGACTATCCTTGCAACTCTATTCCGAAACCTCACTTAAATTCTACCTTCCCCCCTCTCCGCTCCCCCCCCCCCCCCCCCCCCCCCATTCTGTCCTATTGCTGCTTATTTTGAACAAGTAAAGCTGTTTCTGGTGTTGTGGTATCTGACATCATTTGTGCTTAATATTGCTCTCGGGATCATATCGAACCATCAAGATATTGGATCACGACAGTGATGTGTATAAGGTTTGAGTGTCTGTACATACTTGCAGTTGTATTGACTATTTCTTGTCAGATAAACTTCAGTGAAATGTTATTTAATTGTTGATGTATCCTGTAGTTGAGCTTCAGTGATAGCCTGACTTATTTTACAATATTTATGACTTAAAAAACTTGGAAAAATTTTCATAACTCAAATTATAACCAACAAAGCAATTCTAATTTTCTTTTAAGAAAATAATTTCCAGCTATACTTTATTTTTTTGCACTTTGCAGTTTAAAATATATCAAGAAAACAATAATGTAAGAATATAAATTACCCACAAAAGATCTTTTTCAATTTCAAACAGATGTTACTAGTATGAGCAAAAGTGGAACAGGGATTGTGAATTTACATTATACATGTGCATGAAATTTCTTGAATACACAGTTCACAGGTCAATCTGTGCTGTAAGTCCCCTGACAGCAAGAAATGAAGGGAAAAGCAGTTCTAATGCAAGATATTAAAATATTTCCCTCTCACTGTACTTTGACTTTACAATAATAAAATACCCATCATCCAGATTTGTATTACATGGAAGTCACAAATAATTTCATTTGCATGTAATTTCTCTCATGTTCAATCCCTTGTTCTTGTTCACTCACTCACTGCTTGTGCTGTGTATCAATACATGCTAATGCAGCCAAAGTTAATTTTGTCTTGGAAAGTTAGATGAAAAAAGCAGAGTTTTTTGTTTTGAATTTTCACAATAGTGACAAGAAATTTGTAGAACTACATTCCTCAAACTGAAAAGTCACAACTACAAATAAATCAAGACTGTCAACAGCTAAAGCATCATGCTGATAAAAGAAATAAAACAATTTATGGAGTTATACTTCTCACAACAAACCTTTGTCAGACTGTCATCAATCTAACTTCAAACACTTCTTTGTAGAACATAGTTTTACTTTGCTTCTGTTGTGAAATTACCTTTAAGTGTCCATTATGAACTTCCTAGTTATTAAAAAAAATAAATCATGTTTGGGACACCTTTGATCAAGATAGTGTTTCATGTCAGTTATCCATGTATATTACTGTCAGTTCAATGTTAAAGTGCCAGACAAAAAAAAAATTATTGCTTCTTTAGTAACCAGTATAAGTATACATAGATGCTAGATGGTATAAAATGTTTATAACTGAAGTTTTGTTTACAGTGATCTTCAGAGAGAAGCTGTCAGAAAAAAAATCTGTCTATGAATAATGCAAATAAATCAAGAATCCTTACTATTTTTCCACCTTATGCATAAGCATAACACAGCTTCTCAGCTTCTAATACTTGTTTTCCTCTCATCTGTCTTTACTTCTACGTTGAATTTAGGTTTTTCTATACAATGAAATTTCATTACTAACATTTTCTATTTGTTACTAAGTTGTCCATTTTATTTCCACAAATACAAGAGTGACAGGAATGCATGAGTTCTGCTGAACAAGATAGTTATACACTGACTTCTCAAATGTGGCTTTTCCTGATGTTCTTTATAAAAATTGTATTTTCAGTAGTGTTTCTCTTCCTGAAGACAGAATGTATTCTGAAGTTTTTCACTGAGAGTGATGTAGGATTTTATGATAAATCTCACTTCGTATTATTATCATGAAAGCAATTATTCAAGGTAGTTCACAAAGTCCAAATGAGTAGGTGTTTTAGAGATTTAAATTTAAATGAAGATTAAAATTCCATTCTCTGAAACCAATGTGAAACCTTTTCAGTCTTCATCACTTTCTCAGTACCTCCTAGTAACGTTCAGCAGTAACAAAGTCAAGCTTCAGTGCAGATGATCTAGTTTTAATGTTCTAGTCACAAGTTCAGTCCTGCTGTAAGTAATTCTGTTAAAATTAATTAATTTATATTTGTGTTGGTGATAACTACAGTGGCATCTGTTACACTGAGAACTAATTCTTTTTGTTTGAGTACAATTTTACTACAACTTAAAAGGTAACATCATTAAGTCTTTCAGATGGGATAGTTGGAAATCCATTAGGAAACCCTCCCCGTTATGCTTCTATAATGTTTCTTGTTTATTCATAATTTTATAGCAATGAGTATTTATGGTATGAAATGTTTTGCAAAGTTTTAGATTAATTTGACTTCTAAATCTATACTATTGACAAGCAGTCTTCATAAGTATTAACTTCTAAAGAACATTTATAATTAGCACTTTTGAATCTAACGTTATTGGATTTAATTGCTTAAAAGAAAACAATTTTTAATTACTGTCTTAGAAGTCTATTCAAAAAAAAGGGGGGAACTTTAATATTCCATTCTTTTCTTTAATAAATAAAAAAAATAAAAAATTGTGTAATATTTCAGTCAAACTTACCTCAGTCTAAACTCTAGTATTCAATTATAGTTTTATAAAATAAATGTGCATTTTGTCTTATTCTTTAAGGAAGTGGAAAGAAGATATGTGAGGGAAGATTATTATTGATCTGCAAATCTGACTATGAAAGTTGGAGTTGTTCAAGAGTGTGAATACAATTTGGGCTGGGGGAACAAATCTGGGATATCCACATAGAACTGGGGGGACAAGCAGAATATCTGTTACTGTAAGCATCCTACGAGGATGAAACTACTCACTGGGTCCTGGAGATAAATACCACAAGAAAAATGGACAGCAAGTGTTTACTGGCCCACTTCTATGCTATGTGTCAAAAAAGTGTGTGTGATTTTTAAATCAGTCTTGACTGAATAAAGACATAGATCAATTAATTCCATTTAGATGATCATATTAAATACCTTTGTCAAAATGAAGCATGATATAAAAGACAAGACTCTGAATTTCACTTCCCAGTGATATAAATATTCTGCTTACCAAGGCATAGGTAAGGAACAAGCATTTTTTTGTTTGAATGGAGGAGCTGCTCCTGGGCTAGTCAAATATTAGGCAGATTTTGTCTGCTATCGGATGTCAGTGCTTGAAAAAACCTGCAGCTCTAGAAGACTGCAATTTTTGACAGGAGACTGTCAGAAGCATTTTCTAAGTAAGGTGTTGATAAGCTGGGACAGTGCAAAAAAAATTCAGTCTAAATGGAATCTGCAGAACTCCAGGAAATAGATCTTCTATAAATGCTAGTGTGTTTTAGCAAGAGTGTAGTCTGCCTTATGACTACCACCTGAGATGTGATACATTCAGACATCAGAAGATCTGATGAAGTGAATGATCCAAATGTCCACGGCAAGTCAGATGACTATAAAGCAAGACAACTTCTGAATTTGATCTTTGGGGAAAATAGGTAAGCAGAGGTGGTGGGGTTTTTTGGTTGGCTGGTTGGTTTTTTAGGTTTTTGTTTGGGTTGTCAGTTTGGTGTTTGTTTGTTTGTGGGTTTTGTTTGTTTCCTTTTGGGTTTTGTTTTTTTTTTTAACTTTGAAGATTTGTAACTGGTCTGTCTCACTCTGCTATTGCAAAACCTGAAGGCAAAATATTAATCTTAACCTGACTTGATCTAAGCATGTTTTCATGCTGACCAGCAGTGATACTTCACTTACGCAAAGGTAAGGCAGATTCTATGTACCATGCTAAAGTACCCAGGAGTTCCATCAGCCTCTGCAGAAGTTGTGCATTCCTAGTTTGTAAGCTTGCATCAGAAGGATTTGCAGAGAGAAAAAATTTGACAAAGTGACTTGGGATAGCTAGGAAAACTCTGACATGTATAGGGTGATCACAAACTCATATTAACTTTGGCAGCCTTGAGGGACTTTGACACACAAGTTTAAAAAATACTGCAAAGTAGGAGATAACTAGATCTCATAATATTTTGTTGCATCAAAAGTTCTTTTTTCTCATCAAATATTGTTTAATTATTGCATGACAACAAGAGGTAGTTCCTAGTGGAGAACAGCTGGGGAATATCGCTAGGAATTAGAGAAAGCTAAATTCAGACTGAATGATCCTGCTCCTTTCAGATTGGAAGTTGTGCCATGTCTGACTGTTGGCTTCACAAAGACTTGTTTCAACAACAGTTAAGATGGGTCCTTCACTTCTTAGTTATTGTGTGAAAGTACTTATCAAACATACCCATCTGGATTTTTTCTCTCTGGAAGGATTTCAGCTTATACTGGTAACATCATACCACAGAGCTTATGTAGCTGTATCAGGAATGAAAGTCATTATGACACTGTAGATAAAGATTTAATGTAGTAATCTGAATTGAATAAGTAAAACATTTTATGAGCAGTTCATGGATGGAACTTCTGTTTAGCCGAGACATTTAGTGGTAACTGTTTGAGAAATTGAACTCATTTTGACATGGGGATACTCCAAGCTTAAGAAAACATTAACAGTTACTGAAATTCACATCATAACAGGGCTTGTATTTGTAAGTTACTGTATTTGTCCTTCTTTTCTCATTAATCTCTTGTGCATCTGAGTGGGAGAGTGCATTGCTTATAAAGTATTTCTGCCAATCCACTACTAGTATACAAGTGTACCCAAAATCTTCTCTAATATGTAGATTGCAAGTATGGACAGGATAATATTGCAACGTGATCTCACATAAAATGTTCATTTATAATGTCTTATGGAAATATTCACATCTTTGAGGAATCACACACTTGAATATAGATAAATATAATGGACTTTTGGTGCCTTTCTTTTGTAACATACTACAACAACATTTATTTGAGACAGATTTTAAGAAGAGATGTGAGAATATTTACAGTTAAGTTACGCAATTTCTATGCACCTGTCTTTTTTGCTTCCTTTATCCAGAAACCAAGCTTTCCCCGACAAAATTATTCCAGTAAATAGTAAGTTTTGAACAGTGGAAAAACACAAGGGTTTTCAAATTTTCAGAAAGGTTTTATCCCAATGCAAGATGATAACAAGGACTAAGAAAAACTCACAAAAATGTCTGTCAGGATGCTATAAACATTCCTGGCTTCTATATTATTAAAACAAGTGGATTCATGTGAAATAATTGGTATTTAGAAAAAAAACACTCACTAAGTAGAAACAAGATTTGCAGTAATTTGTACTTCGCTAATTCTAACAGGGGTAGGTATTACAGGGAGTTTTTTTAATAGAAAACCAATAGATCCACAAAATACATTTTAACATTGAAGATATGCAATAATTCACTTTTCAAGTAAGATTATCTAATGAAGAAGTAAACCTAATAATGCAGAAACTAACTGATTTAGCAAGAAAACAGGAAAACGGAAATTATGCAGATTTACTTTAAAGCAATAGTTTCCTGAAAAATTTAGCAGAGAACAGAACTGATTTCTATGTTTTTTATTAACAGAACTGATTCTATGTTTTTTATTAACTCCTTCTGAGATGGTACCATTTCAAAAGAAAGGTTTATGCTGCTTCTCATAGCATTTATAACTTCCTTCATACAGTCTCTCTTCAGGGAAGAGACAATGAAGTTTGGTGACAAATAGAAAGCTATAAGGTCTCTTGCTTTTCTTCCGCTGCTGCATGACAATTCTGAATACTGTCTTGCTCATTTACTATTTCTATTAAAATTGGAGTGGGTAAGCATAATAATTTTACTTTCTGGAATTAAAAATTTTTGGAAATTTAAAATTTTCATTCCATTAGAGAAGCTTGAACAGCTCAATAAAGGTGAGGTGTGTCTCTAAGAAGACAGTGTCTTACTACCTCTGTCACTAGTGACTATACAATTAAAGAATCAAACTGCAAACAAACCTGCAATGTTCTGATATTAAGGTAAATGCTGTGATATTTAAAATAAGAAACAGAGTATTTGTATTCCCTACTTTTGCTGGTTTGTTGGACCTGTTACAGAGAGTCCAAAGGAGGCCCATGAAGATGATCGGGGGCTGGAGCACCTCCTCCATGAGGACAAACTGAGAGAGTCAGGGTTGTTCAGCCTCGAGAAGTGAAGGCTCTGGGGAGATGTTATAGCGGCCTTCCAGTACTTAAAGAGGATTTACTGGAAAGACGTGGAGGGACTCTTTGTCAGGGAGTGTAGTGATAGGATGAGACGTAACAGTTTCAAATTGAAAGATGATAGATTTAGATTGGACATTAGGAAGAAATTCTTTACTATGAGGGTGGTGAGACGCTGGAAGAGGTTGCGGAAGGAGGTTGTGGGTGTCCATTTCCTGAAAGCGTTCAAGGCCAGGTTGAATGTGGCTTTGAGCAACCTGGTACAGTGTGAGGTGTCCCTGTACGTGGCAGGGGGGTTGGTACTAGATGACTTTTTAAGTAATTTCCAACCCAGACTCTTCTATGATTGTACAATGGTTGTATGATTTGTATCTGTGGCTCAATGTAATGTTAACAAAAGCCAAGAAACTTAAAACAATTTTATCAGCAGTGGAGCTGTGGGCTACAGAGCCCAGTGTGAAATTAGGAGTCTAGGCTGCTAGGGTTGACCTCTCCTGTGGTCAGATCACTTATCCTCATCCAGTTGGACCCAAATAATACATTTGAAAATGACACTTCTTTACTATCTGTCTATAAAGCTATGACACTATCTACCAGAACCTGGAAAAAGGAGAAACATTCAGAGGTCAGTTATAGCTAAAACAGCACAATGGCTAGCTTTTACCTGAGTGAAAGCCAGTAGTAAACTAGTGATATGGAATATTTTGAGCTCCCAAGAAAACCAGTAGTTTCACAGTTTCTTAGTGGTATTCTGTGTCAGACACAGATTAAAATTATTTAGTCTCTTATTTGCCTCATTTTATATGAGCATGAATTACTCTTCCAGCCAGGTGTTTGCTATCTGGCTTCACACTTGCAGTTTTGTCCACAAAATCTGACTAGCAAGATGGCCTGGTGTCAGCAAAATGTAATTAAAACAAGCTGAAAAGCTAATCACTGCTAATGTATTTTAAAGTTAAAGCACACTTTAAATGTTCCTCACAGTCTGAGTAATACTGGGTTCTACTGGGTACGCAATCACTTCCTTACAGTTTTATCAAATGTATACAAGCGCTTATCATATTACCACAACTAAGTTACTATTACAACATTAACTTTGTGTGTAAGTTATTATTCAGAGACTAATTTAACAGAAGTTCTGTATCTTTGCTTTCCAGCCTAGTTAACAATTAGATTACTAGAGCTTTCCCATACAATAAGACTTTCAGTTCACTTACTCTAAGCAAGTGATATAGATGTTAATTGAAAAGTTGTGTAGAGTAGTGGAGAAGGCTTTAAATTGGAATTCAATGTACCTAGATTAAATTCAGTTTGTTTTTACCACACGATTTAATCTTTCCTCACAACCTTTCAAATTTTTGTTCAAATTGGTCTTGCAAATCATACCTGATTTCAGTGTTGGGCTTTAAGCCATACCATCATATGTACAAAGGTGCTTGTTTGCTTTATGACCTTCATAAAGTTCCATTTTTTATAAAGCTTCCACCACAGGAAAAAAAGAATTGCCTTTTATGTTTCACTTACTTGTTTCAGGACAGAAGTGTACAGTTACAGTGAGGCTATAGCTCAGCAAAATTAAGGATGAACACCACAGGAAAGGGCTAGTATGTCCTAAATATGAGAAAAGCCTTTACTTGGTTTTTCCCCACCCTTTTTACCAGCTTTTGCTGTTAAGGACCCTCACATTTAGTAGGGGAAAAGAACAGGCAATTGCTCCCTTTGCCAGTTTGATTAACAAAAAGAGACTAAATGTGTTCAGCTGTTTCCTGAAAATTGGAAGCTACTGGGTAGGCCAGCTGTAGCTAATTTAAGGAGTCATGAGTGCACAAAAGCAGGAACTGCTGCTGTAAATGGTGTATGTATGGGATTCAAATCTCAGGCACTGAAGTCACAGGTCTATAGACTTTAGCTGCATAAGCAGGTGCACCTTTAATGATTTCAGAACTATTTTTGCTTTCTACAGTAATGATTTTGTCCCAGACTGCCTCAGTGCATCTCAGCTTTGATTGTTTGGTTTGGTTTTTTTTGCATATGGTGATAAATTGCTGTTTACACGTCCTATCTCCTTACATCCTGAGTCATCACTTTGTAGGCTTACCTCAGTTGGTCAGTGACACACTATAAGCAAGAAAATTTCCCAACAGCCTCATTGCATAACAACAGATCCATTTTCCAACTCAATCACAACTTATGCTGTATGAGCAATTCAACTTTTTACTGTACTTCAATATAAAACTTTAGCAGAATATAACATACTGGCAGGCTTTTAATTTTTTTTTTCTTCAGTGTTTGCAAGTCCAATATACAAAGTTTGTCTTTGAAAATATAAAACTACCTTTTTCTCTTTTACCTTGCAGTTATCAGGCTGACCTCACCTCAAATTCTTCATCTTCTGCATCTTTTAAATAAGCTGTGATTTATAAAAAGGGCTTTCTGACGAATATCTTCTTTCCTTTGTAAAGTTTGTTCAGGCTCATTGTAAAACACATCTAAGCTGTGTGAACCCTTTCTTTCCTTACTACCCTCAGTATAAAATGGATTTTTTTTTTTACTTTGTAAGAAGCTTTCAGTCTGAATGACACCTTATTCTAGTCTCTGACCTGCAGCAAGAAAGCCTTTCTTGTAGTTCTCAGAAGTCTGACATTTAATCCTTTCATTGCCTGCTTTCCGCTGACAAGCTGCTAAATGCACACAGCTATGCCCTGGCCAAATAAAGCTAGTGTGTCTGTAATGACACGAAGTCACAGAGTATAAGATCAGATACCATTCTGAATTTTAGTCATGATGTGACAGTGATGAATTATTAACTTCTCAAAAATGCATATGACTAGGATCCACAAAGGTAACCCTGACTTCAAATGACATTATTATCGATGTTCTGCTTTGGGAAGCTTGCCTGAAAAACATGACCCAATAAAAAAATTCTTCATGTAATTACTAGAGTGCACTGATGAGTGAGCATATGATAATTTACATTTACATCTTTGATTCGTGCATTTCTCAAGTTATATATCTGGAGAAAACACATTCAACAATTTTCAGAAAAAAAATTGAGCAATCATGTAAAAGAAAAGATGTATTTTTGTTTTCTTCTGACTTACTAATAATATTATTCATACTTGAATTTATTTGTATAAGAGATCAGAGTACAAGTCATTGAATAATAAATTGCAGTTAATTCGGTTAATATCTACTTGACATTATAGGGCTGAAATAATTGCTATTATTGTTTATATATGCCCTGAACCTGCATAATACAACCTGCAAAATCTCATATTGCAATAGTCAGAAATTTGGTTTGAATCCAGACTTCTGGTTGTCTCTACTTGCAAGTAAAGGTAGTTCTTAATAGCTTGATGTATACAAGAAGCAGTGCAATAACATGCAAAGATATTACCAGCATACTTCTTAAAGCACTGGTAAAAAGATGTACCCTGACTTGCAGGGACTTCCTGTGTCATACCACATTGGTGAAACTATCTTGGTGGGTCCATAGTGGGTAAATGACCAGCTGTCTTGTATATCTCTTTGACGCATTGGTCTGGACAGAGACTAGCATCAGATATAATGAAAGAATGTATGAAACAATATTTCCATCTTGATCACTGCCTACCCTAAGTCAAAATTTTGGTAATAGTTGGTAATATCTCTTGGGTGAGAGGTTGAAATGTATTTCAAAAAATAAGAAAAAATATTATACAAAATTAAAAACAACCCAAAACTTCTATTAAGACAGAATCTTCCATAGGACTGAGAGGTGCTCTAGTGTTTTAACAGAATCTTTCTATGGATGTCTCCCATTTAAATACCAGAAATGGTTGACAATTATTTCATTTCTGTGTGCTCATGAACTCACAGGTCATGGTAATATAGTTGTAGCAATTTAACATCTTATAAAACTAAAGGATTTCAATGTGCACATAATTCACATTCTAGGACCAAACATTGTCAACAGGAGAATTTTAAACTGACATAATATAATATTATCTCTCATGTTTCTTTGTATTTAAAACTCAACAGAAAGGACCTACACTTCCCTAATCTCCTAATCAATATCAGGGAAGATCTACAGGGTCAGTTCACACATCTCATTCTGTCAATCCTATAAAACATATTTAAAGAAGTATAAGTTTGAGAATGTGATAAGAAGATGAAGGAGAGATACACAACACCATTTAAAGTAAAATAAATATTTGTATGTGGGACTTACCCAAAAATGGTTTGTTCACTGTGTTTGTCACAGTTAGCAAGGATATTCAGTACACTCCAAAAAAAGAAATGCAGACAAGCATCCACAAACAACAGTGCCATAGCTCAGTAAGCTGATGTCTTACATTAGTACTTTCCAGGATCTGGGAGATGCTGGGATTGCTTGGGTCATGTTCTGTTTAAAAAGGATGATTCTGAGCGGTGGAGGAGAAAGTTTCCTGCTTGCAGGCTTCACTGCAACAAGGCAAGAAAAGAAGGCGAGTCTGTGCCTAAAGGTTGGAGAAAGTCTCTTTTTAAAAGCTGGTCAGAGGAGGAGGAATGTGTGCAAGGTAGAGGGTGGCTGTGAGGAAGACAGTTTTCCTATGGCAGAGAAGAGATCCCTAACCCAGCAACTGCAGTGAGGAAGTTTTCCTGAGGATCCAGAGGGAATGAAACAGTTCACATGCAGGAACACACTGAAACTTCCAGGGCACACTGGGCAGAGGGAAAACATGCTTACAAACTACTTAGAATTGCTTTGTGTTTCAGCAGATCTGCTTTTTCTTCTCTGCTTTCAGAGCTAATTTATTTCTGTTTGTTTTCTAGTAAAGCCTAGCTTAAAAAACTGGAAAGTCTTTGATGTCCTTACTTTTAAAGATGGTGCAGCCTTTTCAAAGCTCTGACCAACATAAGAGTTTATCAGACAGGCAACAAATATTAAAAATTGACTGTCTAAAACTAAGTTAGATAGTCTTAATGACCTCTAGAAAGCATGTTAATTAAAATTTTCATTTGAATAGCATCAGTAGCTTCAATCTGTTTTGTATGTTGCAAGTGACTTTCAGATGATATGTTTCTCCTGTTTGATTGATATCAAGAAGCCACTAACCTCATAATCACTTCATAAAGAAATAGGTACCCTGAACCTCTGTTCAGTCACAGTAGCTTAAGATGAGATTAATTCTCAACTTTCAAAAACTGGACAATTGTAGGAAAGCTAGTGCTGTTGGTATTGCCATGGTGGCCATACCTGCCCTGGCTTTACAGTGTATGCTTGCAAGTCTAGCTGTCTTAACAAGTAACAGATTCATTCCATAAACTAACAGAAAAATATAAAGCTATCATATGAAAATGTCAAGGAACAAATATTTTGATTAGGGCACTAAATGGAATTTTAATAAAAGTCAGTCTGCAATATGGGTTTTAGCTGTTCTCTGGAAGGATTGCACTGCATGTCCCAGCCCTGTAAGAGCCCTGTCCCACAGCAGGCTGAGATGCTGAGCAGAGATCACTATCACTAAACCTAACACTAAATAAATAATGCTGTCCATCACAGCTATCTTGTCTCAATCTGATTAAAGTCTATTCTGTGAGGATCAAAGGCCTTCTAATATAATTTTAAAAAACCCAAATCAACAAACAGAGATTTTATCACTTAGACCAAATGAAATCTTTAGAGTAACTGTTTCCAAAATATATGGAGCAACATTTTCATTTATATAAGCATGGTTTTTTGAACACTGCAGACACCAAAAGAACAATTCATAATTTGTTTTACTGGGTTCTGTTGAATAAGCCATATGCATAATCTTCCACGATATATAAAACCAGCATAACATTTTTATTCACTGGAGAATGTATTTGGAAGCAATCTCAGTTACCTGGCAAGGGGGAATTAAAAATAAAAAATCCAAAGTTACTAAAGAACAAAAAGGAAAAAACCCTTGAAAACCTAACACCCCTGCATGCTTGTTTAGGGACCATTTCACTACA